>NW_026057576.1:40223431-40321628 GCF_023721935.1 Panthera uncia
TATTCTCTAGATAACCTGGGTAGTTTTATTTGGGTTAGTTCTTTCATATTTTTTTTGAGTATTTTAAATTTAAAGATGGTATTCATATCCCTTTACTCTGTAACAATCTGCCTTCTTGGAGTCACTTTTTCACAAAGTGTGTTTGAACAGCTTACGTTTTTTTCAGGTCTTACTTTCATCCACACGTTACTGCCATAAAATAAAATTGCACTGTCATTTATAATTTCCCAATTTGATTAATGGTATTTCAAAAGCCCTGTAGCCTTCTAAATGAACTCAGGGGCTACTACCAATGAGAACTTGTACACAATACACAGTACCAAAATAAACTCCCCTGAACACAAACTCAAAATAAAACAACAAAAGTCACCCACTTCAAGGAAATATGAATTTAAATATGTTTTTTAAATACTCTTGCAGCCAAATATAATTCAAAAAGGAGAAAATAGCAACAAAATTAACATACCAAAAATACAAATCATACATATGTGCATAATAACTATGCACTGAAACAAAATAAAGCAGACAATAGACTTTTATATTTTTATGCCTTCACTGCAGTGTATTTTTATGTTCATATGTAAACTATTTACATCCTACAAAAGCTTTGATTGTTAAATTCTCACAGTTTGTCACCTGCTTTATAGAAAATATTTTGAGGTAAGGTTTTGGTTTATATTCACTCCATTTGTGAACAAATAAAGAGCATCGATAGGGTGGTGGAATAATTTAATGGATTGCATATCCTTGTTAAGGAAATGGCTTAAAATCTTCTACTCCTTTTCAATTTTACTTTAAGAAAACATAACAGGTGTTCCAAAAGGTATCTTGACTACAGCTCACAGAGGAACTGCAGCTTCCCATCAATAGACTGGCCCCAACAAATCCATAGAGATTATATAATGATCCCAATGTTGCAAATAGAAATCATATAGGTCAAGAAAACCAGCTTAATTATACTCTTACTTTTATTCAAACTCTATGTTGAGTCATTCCCCAACAGGGACTGCCCCATTAGCTGCAGAAATGTAAGACAATTGTCACAGGCATCTTATTTCAAACTGTCCCCCTGCCCTATAAAAACTTGTCATGATAGTTTTACCCCCTATAAGTACACTACCTGTATACTGTAGTCCCCCACTTATCCATGGGGGATACATTCCAAGACCCCAAATATGTTCAGGATGCCTGAAACCATGTATAGTACCAAACTCTTTTTATACTATATTTTTTCCCTAAAAATACATACTTGTGTTAAAAGTTAATTTATACATCAGGCATAGTAAAAAATAAACAATGGGGGCGCCTGGGTGGCTCAGTCGGTTAAGCGTCCGACTTCAGCTCAGGTCACGATCTCGCGGTCCGTGAGTTCGAGCCCCGCGTCAGGCTCTGGGCTGATGGCTCAGAGCCTGGAGCCTGCTTCCGATTCTGTGTCTCCCTCTCTCTCTGTCCCTCCTCCACTCATGCTCTGTCTCTCTATGTCTCAAAAATAAATAAACGTTAAAAAAATTTAAAAAAAAAGATAAACAATGATAACTAATAATGAAACAGAACAATTATAACAGTACACAGTAATAAAAGTTAAATGAATGTGCGCTCTCTTTCCTCCAAAGTATCTTACTGTACTGCCCTCATCCTTGTTTTGTTTTTTTTTTAAGTTTTATTTATTTAGGTAATCTCTACACCCAACATGGGGCTTGAACTCACGATGCCACAATCAAGAGTCACTTGCTCCTCATCCTTTTTCTTGTGATGACTGAGATGATAAAATGCCTACGTAAGAAGATGAAGCAAGGGGAATGACGTAGGTATTGTGACCTAGCATTAGGCTACTATTCACCTTCTGAGGTAGGTCAGAAGGAAGATCATTTGCTTCCAGACCAGGGATGACCTTGGAGAACTGAAGTCACACAAAACAAAACTGTGGGTAAGGGGGAACTACTGTATTTGACAAAACAAGCCATCGCATTCTTCACTCCAATTTCCAGATAGCATATTGCCGAGCAAGGATTCCAGCTTTCAGAATTTTTATTTTAAACAAGAGCTTAAGGTTGTTGCAAGAGTATTTACTAATACTTGGAAGGAAATCTGTTGTTAGATATTTATTTATTTTTACACTGGAAATTTAACTTGACCTAATCCAGGTTTTTAGTCACACAATCCTGAGGAATCACTCTCCTTCTTAAAATTCTATAACAGTTTCCCTATCCTTTTGGGATGTATTCCAAAATGATTACCATGACATATGTGGCCCCCATCTACCTCTGAGTTCCTTCTTCAGCCTCAATGTCCTCAACTGGCCTCTTTCTTGCCTCCAAATCTCAACCTTCTGGATCCCATTTGTTTACCTGAACACATCACACTGCCTCTGCCTTCTGGAGTTTTGCCATGCTGGTACCTTTGCTTGTAATGCTTTCTTCTGTGAACTTTGCCTGGCTGCCTTCTATTCATCACTCAAGTCTCTCATTAAAAGTCACCTTCCAAGGGCTTCTCTGCTACGTGCTCTAAAAACACTGTACTTCTTCCTTCCTTCTAGCATCCTCCCTGCTAGTAATAGTTTGACCTCTGATTTAATCTAGCTTATATTCCCCATATGAGCACATCTCCGTTCCAGAGGAGGTACAATGCCTAGCATATAGCAGGCATTTCATAAATAACTGTGAAGCTCAGTTGAAGTTAAATGTATGTTCATCTGATATCAGCATGGATATATTCACATAACCGTTTGGGAATTTTGCTTTGTTTTTGTTTTGGTTTCCATGATGCTGCTGTCCTGTGAGCCCTCTCTCTATAATTAGAGGGCCTGATTGAAGTTACCTATGACCCAAAGTCCATATATCTATATCAGTGTTTCTCAGCATTTTTGCATTGTCTCACTGCTATTATTAGACACCTTTTCCTCTAATTGCCTGTGCCCAGTGAAGTTGTAATGCCATGCTCATGCACACACACACACACACACACACACACAACTGTAAAGCTCTTTATGTACTATGACCCTTTGGAGGGTCTATAACATCTAAGATTTTTTTTATTCTTCAAAGTGAATTTTCACCCCTTGGGGCAATATTGCCCCTGTTGAGAATGTATCATCTATCTTTATTTCTATGTCTTTCTGTCTATCTATTTCTATCATGTTTTTTATCTAGAGAGAAAAGGAGGGAGGCAGTCGGGAAAAGAAGAGAGAAAGTGCCCAATTGATCACTCTTTGATGTATTGCTTCAGCTGCTCTTTGCAAAATCTTTTCCTGGTTCCAGTTTAGTATCAGAGTTTGGCCCAGAGCGCTTTGCACAAAAAGAGCGTCCTCTCTGATTGTTGTGTTGGTCTCCTGGCTACTATGTACTTTATTGAGTGTTAACAAAACATTAATTTGTATGGAAATATTAAAGTCAGAATGTATTGTAATTTTAGATTTTCATATTTTGTATTTACCATAGTTATAATTTTATTCATGTCAGTTTCCAAATGAAATGTTTTATGTGTTCCCAACTGGAATTAATTTTCTTTATCTAATTACTTTCAAAGCTGTATCAGAGTTGAAGCTTTAAAAGCTATTGGTGGCATTAGGATCTGTTCAGTTTCCACAGGCAGCTTGAAAAATAACTTTCTACGGGCAAACATCTCAGGTGCAGGGAAAACTGTGGTCTTACATGAGCAGCTGCAGAGAGAATGCGATTGCAGCCCTATTTCTTACTCTTTCCGGCTTTTATTAGTCCACAGAGTGGTTAGAAACAAATGGCAGGGGTTTGCTGGGAACATTTTACAATGCCTCCAGGGACCACCACCTTGTTAAATCTACTTACAGTGGTGGTTGTCATTTAAATACAGTGGTACAACCTGTTATGACACAGAAGGTGGGTGTCAGGTAAAAGCCCACAATCAAGGAAACTTCAATGATAATGTCAAATCTAAAAGACACTTTTTATTTGTCTTTTTTTTTCCCTTTTGCCCAGCAGGCACTCACAAACTATCTGCCTAACACCAGGTTAGTCCAGATACACTGTCAATTTGCATGGTTTAACTGCCAAGTCATGCTTGTCACAAGTCATTAGTTGCTGGCCTCAGTGGAATCATCCAATACCACATTGGCTTCAGAACCAAACAGGCATTAGTTACAGCAAAATTTAGAGAAGTTTCCACATGTTCCCAAATCCCCTACCCCACACTAACCACAGGGATCATAATATCTAATTTTGCTACTGTCACGAACCCTCTCGTCCAGTCCCAGGGATGCACCCGTAGCCCAGACCTTGATAATAACAGCTGGCACCCACTCTGTTGGGAGACAGTGTGTTGAAGTGTTTCATGTCATTTATCCTCACACCAACCATATGTAGGAGTTATTACCGTTCTGTTTTTACAAATGAGGAAACAGCCAGGAAAGAATAGATCTAAAAATGGATCTAAAAAACAGATTCAAAGCCTGAGTGCATGCATATAGAACCCATGGGCTTACTCTTTATGCTGACCTGCATCACCTTGCTCAATATTATAAAACAAAGCCAGTTGTGTTTCCCCTTCAACACACGTCTCCAAATTTTAGCCATTTTATCATTTTATGTATTATTGTTTAACTTTTCAAATTTATGCCATAAGTAGATCACTTCTAAACAGATTAGAAGGTTTTAGAGGAAGGAACTATTTCTGATACTTCTAGTATGTTTTATAACAAGTAGCACAATGCTTTGTACATAGTAGGCAATTGTTAAAAAAATATTCCTGGGGCACCCATGTGGCTCAGTCAGTTAAGCATCTGACTCTTGATTTAGACTCAAGTCATGATTTCACAGCTTGTGGGTTCGAGCCCTGCTTGGGATACTTTCTCTCCCTCTCTCTGCCTCTCCCCCACACATGCTCTAAATCTATCTATCTATCCATCATAAAAAATTCCTTTGATTTAGCAATAGCTGGGAAATGTCTAGAGCTACCATATACTCAGCTTTTCTAGTCTTTTACTTGACTCCTACAGAATAGTCAATTAAGAGTCATGTATTTTAATTAAAATTGTGCCCCTTGGTTATTCGGTGTAATTGGTCACTTGTCTGATTTAGCCTACCTATCGCTATACTCTTACTTATCAATGCATGAATAAACACTTGAAATTCTTTGCACAAATTACAGAATCTCTTGGAAAACTCCTAATTATTTTAAGTCAAATCTGAAGGGCAGACACACAAATATGAAAAGCAGCAGAAGAGTCTCCAGCAGCAAACAAATAGTTATTGACATGTAAATTAAGTGGTCTTAGCTCCCAAGTACACAAAATTATTACTTCATTTGTCCCCAGAATTTTGCTTATTGGTTTCTTTCTTGTTTTCCAAATAGAAAAAAAAGGTGTGTATACATACACAAATGATTATTATATGTATATAATATATAGAGAGACAGAGCTGGAGAGAGAGAGAGAGAGAGAGAGAGAGCGAGTGCACAAGCAGATCAAGACACCAGTGACATTTTGATCAAGAGAAATGGCATGAAAATCATGACTATTTAGGAAGAAATAATAGTGGCTGTCTAATAGTAATAATGGGAAACCAGACCTAAAAAGCTTTTATGGCAACCTAGAATCCAAATTAGACAGGAAACCACACAAGTTGAAGCTAGAAGATATGGTTGCATCTAAGTGGTTGTAACCCTTGACAAATAATTTGATTTTCCCAACTCTTACTTTCTCATTTGTAAATTAGTTAAAACATATCCTACACATAAATCACTTAAGTGTTTATGTCCCTAATCATTGTTATAGGAAATATTACTGCAATTATGGTCATCACTACACATTGCCACTTTTTTCAAGTAGTTTTGATAAGTTATGGTAAAGAAATAAAATGTAACACTATGAATTATTCATCTAAAATATTCAGTCATTAGTGTAACCTGGTGATAAACATTTTTTTAAATTATCTACTCTTGTCATTGATTGGTATTTTGAGGAAACTATTATAATTAAGCTATTACAAATGGAAATTCTTGAAGTTGGAAGTTTCCAACTTCTCTATACAAATTTAAAACAGGAATTGAGTTATAAGCTTTGCCTATGAACTCCTGCTTTGTTTATAAAATGGATATTATATTTTGTGATTCAAGTCTTGGCTTGAATCAGCATGATCCTTACTAAAAAGCAATATAAAAGGAAGAGAAAAGAATTTTTCTCATGCTCTATTATATATAGTTTCAACTCTATTTGAATATAGTCCCTTTAAAAATTGTACCATTGATTACATGTATTATGAAGAAAGCCATTGCCTTATATTTCATATCTAAGAAATAAAATATTAGTTGTGATAGTAATCATTAGGAGAGTTTGAAGTATACTTTGTTTATTAACAGAAATTTATTTTATTTCTTTTTAAAATTCAACTCGCATTTACTTCTTGGAAATTTGTTAGAATCTTCTAAATCAATACCAAAATTATTGAATAACTTAAGAGCACACCATCAATGCAGTGCTATCTCAAGTCTCTTGGAGGGATCAACCAACATAGTCAACACATAGGTTCAATAAAATGTTTGCATTTAAAAGAACAAAGTAATCCCAATTTTTCAATATGCTGCAAAAAAATCATAGGGCAAAATAAATATTATTTATTCTTTAGAAAATGCACATTGATCTCATCTACTGTATCGGTAATACAGTTGTAGGTGGTAGTATAACTACTTCTTACCTGATACCACTTTATAACACTTGTTAAAGAGTGAGTAATTTGCTAAGTGAGTAGTTTGCTAGTAAGTAGCAGACCCAGGGTTTGAATAAAGGCCTCATCCTCTCCTTCAGAAGTGACATTCTGAGGCAGAATATAGGACTGGCAAAAAAGAGCACTACTCGATTCAGAAAAATTCTCAGAAGTATAGATTGTCAAAAATTTAATTACGACTTACAAACTTAAATCTGAGGAGATGGAACATAGAGAAGTGAAACTTTTAAAAAAAAGACTGTTCAGAACAAAAGTCCTGGGTCTTATTCATGCCCAAAGAAAGACAGATTTCTCACATAACGCAGGATCAGATAGAGTTTGGGGATCTGCAGGGTAAACTGCAGGTGACCCGTGAGACAAAGGGTGATAATGGGAGAAGTAGGAGTTACTTTTGTGAGGCAAGCACCAACTCCAATCAGCTGAAAAGTTTTTCTATGACCAAAGTGAAGAATACACTTGATTCAAACTCAGAAATATAGGAAAGGAAGAGATAGTAAATCCATGAGTTAGTCTCTTTTTCTGGGATAAGCATTTCCATTCTCCAGAATTTGAAAATGTTAAGTAGCCATTCTTTAAGTTCGGCCTTACTGATGTCTATTTTTTTTTTTTCATATTTTTCCACTTTGTTGCACTTACTCCTTTGTTTTACTTTGAGTCATAGCAATTTTTTTCTGCTAGATCCTCAAAAGTCCATTTCCTGGGGACTTCTTCCCTTTGTCTTTACTATGTTCAGACTTTGTGTCTACCCTAAGTTCGATTATCACTCTATGTAGATTTTTCCAAATTCCACACACTTAGTGTTGAGTTCTTTTTCAAGTTATGTACTTGAATTTTTTGTTACGTTTGAATACCTACAACTATATACTCTATTGGCTTCTAGAACTTTAGTGTCTAGCACTTATTTTGAATGAATTGGTATACAAAGCCATGCACCTTTATTGCCTCTTATTCCTTAATTTTCCTCACTCTATTCCCACCCATATCTACTGATCTCATCTATTTCAAAACTTAATTGTGAAACGAAGTAGCAAAGTGCCTTCAACTGTTCCCTTTTCATAGCTTTCGTTTTGTGCTATAAGATTATTCTCTCCAAGAGATCTTGATATTTTCCTGCCCCCAATGCCTATACAATAAGTCCTAGAGGGTAAAGTTTAAAATCCTTTAGTTTGAATTATAGTTTAAGTAGTGGAATTAAGTCTTACTCTTTTGTGCCTGGGAAACTTTGCCCATGCTGTTCTTTCTCCTTAAGAATCTTTTATTCATTTGTACTTTTCAGAATGTTACCAAAACCCCAACCTGTGTTTCAAAGGCTGCCTTGTTTATGAAGCATTTTCTACACTTATATCTACATATACTATTCTCTTCTCTTAATGTTTCCCTATTTTGAGACATTTATCATAGTCTGCCTTTTTCTACAGTTATTTATGTACCTACATTATACATCTGACTCAATACATTTGCCTTATTTTTTCTGTCACAAATGCCTGAAGTGCACTCCCTTTATCCTTACACCTTTGTTACACTTCATACGTCCATTGTGTTACCTCAGTAACACCAAAATAATTAAAATTACCAAAAATAATTAAAATTAGATCATGAACTCCATCTATTATTGTTCATGTAGATTGATCTGTCTCCCACTCTTTCTCAGTTTTTTTTTTTTTAATATTTATTCATCTTTGAGAGACAGAAAAACACAGAGCATGAGTGGGGAAGAGGTAGAGAGAGGGAGACAGAATCCGAAGCAGGCTCCAAGCTGTTAGCACAGAGCCGGACGCGGGGCTTGAACTCAGGAACTGCAGGATCATGACCTGAGCTGAAGTTGGACTCTCAACTGACTGAGCTACCCAGGCACCCCTCTTTCTCAGGTTTTAGCTGATAAATAGAGACCACGTGTGTAGGTGTCTTATATAAAAGTTCTTTTTCACTTTTCAAAGAGTATTTAAGAACAGATGCGCACAAAGTGTTGATATCTATTCAGCATGAAAGTAGAAGTGGAAGAAGCATATTAGCTTGAAACTAAAAGTTGATATACATAAGCTTGAAAGCCAAAAACAACAAGAATTATCTTTGTTTGTGGTGTGGTTTTGAAAAAATTGCTTCCCCAACAATGAAAGTTTTTCTAATCTAATCCAGTCTGTTACGTTCCAGAAGGCATGTTCTGAAAACCATTACACCATGGAAACTTACTGATTAATAACGATAAATACAGCCACCTTATATTTTTACAGCACTTGCATATTTTCAAAGCATTTTCTCAGCTATTACCTCATATCAGCCCCCTAACCACCTGCTGTTATGAATATGGCACACATAGGAACAAATTCATTGTAACTACACGTTTTTTTTTTTTTTTGCCTACATTAATGTGCTCCATTACAAACATATTAATTAGGTAAGAAAATATATTGCCTCTGATGGCTGTATGGGAAAAAATCTATGGCCACTTAAAAATTCAGGTATGGCTGCATTGAAGACTGATACATTCAATAAACAGGTGTTCTCAGCTTTGGTAATTATGCTTTGAAATATACTGGATAAAAGGAAGCACGCATGTGTGTATCTAGCCACTAGTATACATGATACTTTTGAATTCTGCTGATATTTTTGCATTTTCAAAGACTGAGATTTGATTTTAATATATAATGTGAACCCCACCTTCTCAGGGATTCCAGTACCATTACAGGTTACTAAAAAAAAAGACTTATACAGCCCTCTAGTGTTCCAAAGCTAGAGACCCCCAGTAGAAAATACATTCAAGCATGGCAAAACTCATCCCCTCACCCACCTCCTTTAATGCAGAATCACTGCTGACAATACCACTGCTCGAAGCACATATTATTTAAACTACTGAAATTATAGCGTTGGCAGTGGGAACTGAACTGTTCTCACATCACTAGGGAAAGAGCGCTGAGTACATGACAGCTTAGAAACTGCCTTCATGGGGGAAAATGTTCAGATAAATCAATTTTCTGCAGAAAAAAAGGGGAAAAATTAATTTGCTGTGTACTTATTTAAACAGCTGACTGAAGAGTTTATTATGCTTGATTGCAGGCCTTCAGCAATAGTTATTGCTTCCTTTTCCTTCTTTCCCTCTCTCCCAATGAATTCCCATTGACAGAGCCTACAGCTATCCTCTCAGAAATCATAAAACCTGACACTGCTAAAAAATTAACCTCAAAAAGGTGTCTTCGGGTGTTGCCTTTCAAATCAAATTTTAATAGACAACAGTGAGCTGAGTGAGAGCTCCTTCTTTAAAACGTGATCTCTAAGCAAGAGTCACAAGCTGTCCCTGGTCTGCAGATGGAGCTATTGACAAAACAGTGCTATCCACTTGAGAAAAAGCAGGGCCCAGAGTTTTATTGAATGTTTCTTTCCCTTTTGTTTTGTTTTGTTTTAAGGATTATGCCTCAAGACATATCCTAAGTATTATTGTATTCAATTAAAATAAATCTATCCTTTGAAAATTAAAAACAGCTTCAAAATTTGATGTGCATTATCTTAGTTCACAGATTTGGAACACATAAAACCTACATAAATAAAAATAGAGATACATGTCAGTGAAAAGTGTTTCAAGCACATAGAAAGGCAATGTAATATAAGAAATGATAGTGCAGAAAAAAAAAATTTTTTTAAAAAGGGGGGCACCTGGGTGTCTCAGTTGGTTAAGCGTCCGACTTCGGCTCAGGTCATGATTTTGCGGTTTGTGAGTTCCAGCCCCACGTCGGGCTCTGCGCTGACAGCTCAGAGCCTGAAGCCTGCTTCAGATTCTGTGTCTTCCTCTCTCTCTGCCCCTCCCCTACTCACGCTCTGTCTCTCAATAATAAATAAACATTAAAAAAATTAAAAAAAAAGAAATGATAGTGCAGAAATAGACTCTGTATCATTCTCTTCCTTAATGGAAACTTAGAACATGGCACACTAGTTATCTAACATTTAATATTCAAACTACTTCCTGCAATGGAATACATTTTTTTTTCATCAAATATTCCATCATCACAATACAGCGGGTAGGCGACATGGTTACTTAAGAAAATCTAAGTATGGAATAGATGAATATAGAACTAATTTAAAAAAAAAAATGTTGGAAGGAACTTTGGTGATAATCCAGACAAAATGTGTAGATTTTTAGAGTTAGAAGAGAACTAGGAATCATTCATTCATTCTTTCAACAAATACAAATGTAACTCATGTGAATGGTTACATTTGGTTAGTTTTAGGATTAAAGAATTACCTAAACCATCTCCTGCTTTCAAGAATTTTACAGTTAAAGTACATAATAGACACATCAAAAGCTTTGGGGCAGTGTAAAGGTCTGTGGAAATGGAGGAGGAAACTGTAACCATAAGTACTGTGTTATGTCAGAAAGGCAATTTTAAAAAGTCAGTTAAGCTGAAGTTTTAAGGTCACCTGGGAAAATTTCATTATTTTCCAGAAGTAGAAACTGACGTGGCAAAACATCACGGCTGATAGGTGTCAAAATCAGGGTCAGAAACTAGCTTTCCCTGTTTCCTTTCCTGAATTCTCTCAACAACAAACACGTTTCTAGGTGAAGTATATATTAGCATCTGCTCAGAATGGAATTAAAGAGTCCTAGTGAATGAGAGTCAAATAAGAGATGCTAGAATGCAATCAAAACATTAGTTCTCAACTATGAACCTCATGAACTATATCAGGAATCTCATGGATTTCGTCCTGAGCCGTACTGCACTAAGGTTTTCAAAATTATTAAAACTTTTCTAAAGTTTAAGCAATTTCTTTTACCCAAATTTAAACACTTTTCAACTGCTGTGTACTTCTATTAAGTTCACTAGAACGACAGAATACTGAATTCACGTCATGATAGAATGCTTAAAGTGTGCTAAGAAATAACATCTGGTCCACTGTATTGTCAAAACACCTATCCTCTTGTGTTTTGTTGCTGTAGGATTAAAAAAAATCCAAAAACCTGATTCTGATACTTCCTGATTATTTTAACTTTTCATGTGATAAGCAATATAAACTTACTTAAACATAGATGCTTTTGCATCTGAAAATTACTATAATATCTGTCTTGATATCTCAGAGGAAAAATAAACTTAATCACCATAATCACCATTGGGAAAATAAACCCACATATTCTATACTCATTGAAATTAGAGTTCTTTAGAAAAGAACAAGAATAAGAAAAAGATAACACATTATGTTTGTAAAAAATGTGTTCAACGCCATAAAATGCTAAAAATATGATAATGGTATCTTTTTAAATTTCATATTAAAGTCATAATATTTGAAACAATGGTCAGTATCTTTACTTCTGATCTCCAAATAGATGTTTGTGTTATATTTAGTTTCATTGAAAACATGGCATATTTTTAAATAAAAGTAAGAGTTTTCACTGGCAAAAGCAGGGAAGGAAGGATACTGTACCACCTGCTTAAAACTGGGCAATGTTTAATGCACACGGAATATAAATATTTAAAAATCTACCATCATGTATCCGAAGCTCTGGCTAGGCCATCCTAAGCCATAGAGCATTGAGCTTCTGAATTTCTATTTAAAATCTTACTGTCAGTGTACAAATTTAACAGATTACACGATGCCTATGCTATGGAATCTTCAATCCACCTTCTAAATTATACAACTGAATGAGACACCATTTCAATTTCTTGAAAGAAACTTAAAACTATAGCCTTATCATCAATGTATAACATGTTAGAACCTCAGAAACAAAATATTTCCTTGATCATAGTATATAAATTATTAAAAAATAAAGGAAAAATGTCTAATTTTGGAGGATTGGAAGAATCATATTTGGCTTTGAAGACCTTTACATAATTCAATGTTCTGAGTCTCCAGTAAGACATTGAGAAAGAAGTGTTGAGGTGCAACAGTAATTATGTTTACTCTACAGGTATTGATTAAAGTTCATATGCCAAGCATTAAGGAAAATAATATTCTTAGATTTTATTTCTCTTTTCTAAGATATTTCCAATCCCAACGCAGCCAATGTATTTGAGAGCATCCACACAAACCCATACTAATCCACAACCAACCATTTACACATTATGTTTTGATTCAGTGTAAGATGTCATATAGTATCTTACACAAATACCCTTAGTTACGGCATAACAACATAACTTAGACATCACGAACATTTCAATTACATTTACAATTAATTTTACTTTTTGTTGCAAATTATCCAATCATTGCATTATTTAGAGATATACTGATGAAACAATTATACACAATTTTTAATCAAGAAGAGTACCATCGTATACTACTCTATCACTAGACAGTTATCAACATGGTATTGTACTGGGCACAATAGGTGAAACAAATAAGGGATCAATTATTTGAGGAGAACTGTAAAATATGCTTATAATACAAGGAACTAAATATAAAACACTGAATATAATGAGTGGACATTAACATCTATTATGAGAAATCAAAGATACCAAGCTCTCTGTGGTGGAATTATTTAAGGTTTAGGGAAAATTTAGGGTAGTGTATTATCAAGTGCATGTGGAAGACATAAATTCTAATCCAGGTTCTACCATTAACCATGTCACCTTGTCAAAATGTTTTACTCTTTGTGAACATTAATATCCTCAGATGTAATTGGAATAACATTTTTTGCTTCTATCACTGAATTATGGCATCATACCTATTTTCATAAACTTTATATAGCTTGAACATTGTCAAGTCTCAAATACATACTGATTATAAATGATTTCTTATTTCTGCTATCTTTTTCACTAGGCTTTTTAAATTATTATACTGAGAAAAGAATAGTTTGGTTTAAGATTCCTATAGAACCCACAGACAAGAATAGAAAATAAAAGGGATTTATAAGGAGCCATATATCACTGTGACCTGAGCATAGTAACCACAAATAAATACTTGGTGAAAAATCTATCTATTATTTATTTATTATTCATGATTTTATTAAATCCATTATTTATTTTTTAAAATAGAAACATCAGTATGTTTCCTGAGATTACTTTTTATGGACAATCTGCCAATTGTTTACATATCCAAAGCCCTTGAATCTGTCAGCTGTTTTCCCAATAACAAAATTGTTTTGGCAGGCTTTATATTTCTCCAAACTGTATACAAATTGGTCAAATTGTCTCCTCCTAAGCAGAAATATGTAATATATCCACATGATAAATGACCAATATGTCATTAGGTGGATCTAGTTAATTAATCCTAATATTAGTAGCATGAGGTAGAGTGGTAGATAAGATATTCAGTTCCATCTGTGAGATATTTTTGCATGGCGAACAGCAGTGGTTCAGTTAACAGTTTTGTTAGAGAGAGTAAAACACAATGACATATCTCCAGCTACACATTATCTCACAAATATTGTGAAATACACAAGAAATAAAAAGGAAATGAAGGTGGAATTTGCAGGTGGCCTTCTGTGGGGTTGGAGTATAGGACACTCCTACAGGGACATCCCAGCTGAGAAATCTAGTTAATGTTTTGTTGTTTTAAAAATGTTTTTATACTACCATTTGACAATAGTCTATAAATGTAAAAAGTCATCTATGGGTGACACTGTAACTCAAAGCTGGAAGGATCTTATCTGAATTTCTATAACGGATGTCTGTAATAAAGGCTTGTATATAATGTGATTTCAAGAAATGCATTACCAAAGCATAAACACCTTGCTAATAGTGGCTGTGCACAGCACTGGCCTAAGGGGCTGTCAGATGATCAACATAAACCAAAATATCAGAAAACAACTGTGTGGGTTTCAGGCAAGTTAATTTATAAGGTCAGTTAATGTCTTTCCAGACATTATCACACAGCTGAAGGTACATTTACTCCTCAGGAGTATTTTGGTTTATATTGATTGCATCAGGGATACCCTCAGGTGATATCAGGCATTAATTTGTGGTTACTCTCACACAAATGCACCAGTAGGTTAAAAAATATGGCCCGTCTAGGGAAAAACATCATTGCAAAAATTTGTGGTTGTTGTATGTTAACTGGTTATTTTAAACACATTTTATAGAAGATATTAGAGT
Source organism: Panthera uncia (assembly GCF_023721935.1). NCBI lineage: Eukaryota > Metazoa > Chordata > Mammalia > Carnivora > Felidae > Panthera > Panthera uncia. The sequence goes on from NW_026057576.1 coordinate 40,238,142, forward strand.
CAAAGTAAATAGCCAAATATAATATATATTATGTCATAGATTTTAGAAACTTCTCTATTTTAAAGGCCTTTTTTCATTAATCTTTGCATATCTAGCAATTTAGACAGTATCAGGCACACTGCAGGTGGTCAATAAATATTTGCTGAATTAAATATATGAGCATTTCTTAAAAAATACACATTCATCATTTATGTAAATATTTTAATCACTAATTGTGTTATATTGACACCGGTTTAAAACTGAGAATCAAAATATGCAGGTTCTAGTTTCTGTCACTAAATCTGAGACTTAAGTCCTATAATATAATCTATTTTTAATGTGGATTCTTCCAGCAATTGGTTCAATGAAATCTGAGTCTAATGTCAAACTACCATATTCCCAAGACAGGATATTTAAAAATAAATCTCAATAACCGTGACTCACATGAGATAACTATCTTGAGCACATATAACACGATCGTGCTTTCTCCTCCAGTAATTATTTTCAGTACACTAGTAAGTTCTAGTGAGTTGATGGTAATTTCCTATGCTAGAAATAAATGTAACAGCTATTATTCTCTAAGAGAGGCTTTGAAACCAGCTTTGGACACTGTGCTTGTTATTAAACGATTGTCTGTCAATCCCAATCTGTTCTCCTAGTCTCTACTTTATGGGACAGAAGCTGAACTCTGCAAACTGCGTTCCTTTTTTGAGAGCTGGCTCCCTGGTAGTTGCTGCCCGGGTGGGGCACTCAGCTGAGTTGAAGGAAGGAGTCGCTTCTGCTGCCAGGCTGGTGCACACAAGAGGGGCCCACGGAAGATGTAACCCACACCTTGTAGGAGAGAGATTCTGTCCATTCCTAACAGCACCACCCAAGCAAAGGCACATTATCCAGGTTGTGGCACTGGTTCCAACTGAAATTCATTTTAGAGCCCTAGCTTCTTTCCACACTTCCAGACCCGTCATGACTCACAAGATATACCCCTGGTGGCACCTCTTCAGAATTCAAATTCCACAGGTCCATCACCTGAGCTACTGGGGTTGGGACTCTATCTCTGTGTAACTTGACCTGCAAGCTCATGAGAGATCTGCACTAGGCACGTGGGCCCCTCTGCTCAGTAATCCCAGTATGATAGGGCACCTCCTCCAAGTTCCTGGATTCCAAACACCCTCTTCCCTTTGATCTGGGGTCCTAAGGATGGTAACTGTTTCCAGCAGTTACTACTTCAATGTCCCTTCAGTGTTCTCACTTTGTCGTTTTTGTCTTCCAATATTTCTTTAATCTTTTGCCTATAATAAAAACTCTCTATTGGAAGACACCTGGGTGGCTCAATCAGTTAAGCACCTGACTCTTGATTTCGGCTTAGGTCATGATCTCATGGTGCATGAGTCCCAGCCCCGCACTGGACTCTGCATTGACAGTGAAAAGCCTGCTTGGGAGTCTCTTTCTCCTCTATCTCTGCTTCCCCTCCCCCCCTTCACCCTTTCAAAATAAATAGTTTTTTAAAAAACAAAAAAAACCCTCTCTATTGAAATAACCAACAGGGTTTCTGTGTTCCTGACTTCATCCTGGCTGACACAAGTACTTTTTAAAAAAATTTTAGTCCCATAAAATTCTTTTATTAATCAATTGATTGCATTGTAAACACAAAAATATGCATGTCCATTTTGATGTCTCTGAGCTTGAATGTGAGATTAACTGTAGTTTACATATTAGTTTAATTGTGAGGTGATTGTATTTTATTATATTCTTGGCCCATCTCAACATTTTCAATAAGTGGCTAAATAATCAATATTAAAATTTACATTTGTGACTATATGTTAAAAAGCAACTGGGGGGTATGAGTGGCTCAGTTCATTAAGCATCCGACTCTTGGTTTTGGCTCAGGTCATGGTCTCATGGTTCGTGGGCTTAAGCCTGCCATGGGCTCTGTACTGGCAGCCATGTCTGCTTGGGATGCTCTGTCTCCCTCTCTCTCTGTCCCTCCCCCATTCTCTCACTCTCTCAAATAAATATATTTTTTTATTTTTAAATTTTTTTAACATCTATTCATATTTTGAGAGACAGAGAGTGAGTGGAGGAGGGGCAGAGAGAGAGGGAAACAGAATCCAAAGAAGGCTCCAGGCTCTGAACTGACAGCACACATCCTGACGCGGGGCTCAAACTCAGAGACCGTGAGATCATGAACTGAGCCAAAGTCAGACACTTAACCAACTGACCCACCCAGGGGTCCCCTTTAAAAAAAAAAAAAAGCAATAAGAACATGGGGTGTCTGGGTGGCTCAGTCAATTAAGCAACTGACTTTGGTTCAGGTCATGATCTTGCAGTCCATGGGTTTGAGCCCCATGACAGGCTCTGTGCTGGCAGCTCAGAGCCTGGAGCCTGCTTCGGATTCTGTGTCTCCCTCTCTCTCTGCCCCTCCCCTGCTCATGCTCTGCCCCTCTCTCTCGCTCTCAAAAATATGTAAACATTAAAAAAAGAAATGTTTAAAAGAAGCAATTAGAACATGATTTTCTTTGCATTATCATGCATTATCTTTGCATTTATCATGACTCAGGAAATATGAACATGATGAGTAAACACAATAGATTTAGCTAGTTATCTATCGTGGATTAAAAATATATATATATATTTGTTATACTGAAAAGTATACAACCTCATGAATTATTTTGCATGGTGATTAAAAAACAGAACATTATGCACTGATTAAAAACCACTGGTAGTCGGGGCGCCTGGGTGGCTCCGTCGGTTAAGCGTCCGACTTCAGCTCAGGTCACGATCTCGCGGTCTGTGAGTTCGAGCCCTGCGTCAGGCTCTGGGCTGATGGCTCAGAGCCTGGAGCCTGCTTCCGATTCTGTGTCTCCCTCTCTCTCTGCCCCTCCCCCGTTCATGCTCTGTCTCTCTCTGTCCCAAAAATAAATAAACGTTAAAAACCACTGGTAGTTAGAACTATTCTACAGGTGATAAGTGAATCTGGTAGGTTTTAAATCATTTATCTGTAACTCTATAACACTGAAAAAAAGGAGAAATAATTTTCAGTTGTATTAAATTAATGATCACTAAAACTTCATTTATGTTATAATTCAATATTTCAGTAATTATTGATGTGGTTTTCTGATAATTTTAATCTTTCTTGTAGAAAAGATAACTGAAATATTAATCTTTCTTTTATTTTGTGCATTGACCTATTTTAGAAAAGACATAAGATAACCCCTCTTACAATAGCTTCCATATTCACAGCCTCACCAAACGAAATAACTATTCTCTACCTTTCCTGTAAAAAGGAGTATTCCTCATTCATTTATTGGGTGTTCTACAATATATACCTTAGTTGATTTCTACACAAACCATCACCCTTGTTGAGCTATGTAATTGACTTACTGACAGCAAAATTGGATTGTTGGGGGAAGAAGTTTTGGTTAATAGTATACTATGTAACTTTAATTTTGTGCAGTCAAATGTTTGTAGTCACTTTTTTTTTACATCTAACATGGGAACCAAATGACCAATCCTCCAGCTCTGACCTTGAAGGAGACGCTTTACTAGTTGTCCATGCAGATGCTGGGCTAAGAGCTGCCAGTTAGCTAGGATCTAGCCGTGGATGGCAGAGACTAAAGACTGAATAAAAGCTATAGTAAGACAACACACAAGTTTGAAAGGTAGGTTTGGTCTTTGTTTGGTAACTTTGGCCAAGTCAAAACTCTTTGGGTTACAGGTTCTTCACTTGTGAAACGGATTGACTCAAGGGATTTGAAATGGCAGCATGAAGACCAGCAGAGAAAAAATTTACCTTTGGACTACCACTCATTAGCTGGGTGGTTTTGAGGAATCTATTTAATCTCCTAGAATGTCAGTTTCTTTATCAATGAAATAGGTATTGTGGATTCAGTGCAGTAATAGTTACACAGTTCCATTTACAGTAGGCCCTTTACAACCTGAAAATTTCTTCTAGCTCGAAATTGTATGACCACTAGACATTTTAAATTCTTTTCTATAAAGTAGTTTCTCTTCTAATTGTTGTTTGTCAAATTCTTCCTGCAAGGTTTTAAAGGGCCCTAATGTATTTACCTTTTAAAAATATGTTCATTGAACAAGGGAAAATTATAAGCTTTTAAGCTATGTTCTTGGAACATAAATTATGATTTCATAAATTATTTTCTAAAAGTTGCCCCCCCAAAAGCCCCCAACTGAGTGAAAGGCAGTTAAACATCAATCCTCTTCACTGCACACCATGCAAACCAATATTAGAGAGCAGAGCATTGGAAGAGGAAAGAGGTGATGGGCCCTCACACAGGGAAAGAGAAATTGTATTGTACAATGATCCATGGTTGGAGCGTTATTTATAGAAGTAAACAATGCGATATCCGGTATCTCTCTGACAATATTTGGAAGAATTAAAGTAACAGAATCAAGATCATTCTTAATTTAAGATTTCTTTAAAACAGAGTTTCTCAACAGGGGCACTATTGAGATTCTGGACCACTTAATGCTTTGTTTATGGGGAAAGGTGCTATCTTGTGTATGATTGGCTGGTTAGCAGCATCCCTGGTTTCTGTCCACCAGATGCAAGTAGCACTACCACCTCTGGTCCTGACAGTAAGAAACATTTCTATAATATGATGGTTTCTCAAAGAAAACAAACAAACAAACAAAAACAAAACAAAAACAAAAACAAAAAACCAAAAACAACACACACACACACACACCAACAACAAAAAAACCCACAAAAAAACTAAACAGAATTATCATATGACCCAATAATTCCACTTCTAGTGCACATACCCAAAATAACCAAAAGCAGAGACTCAAGTAGCTATTTATATACCAATGCATATAGTATATTATTCACAATAGTCAAAAGGTGGAAGCAACAGAAATGTCCAGATGTGGTATATACATGCAATAGAATATTATTCAGTCTCAAAAAGGAATGAAATTCTGATGCATCCTAAGGCATGGATGAGCCTTGAGAACATTATGCTAAGTGAAATAGACAGGTGCCGAAGGACAAATACTGTGATTTCACCGATATGAGGTACCTAGAGTAGTCAAAGTCATAGAAACAGAAAATAGAATGGTGTTTTTCAGGGTTTGTGGGAGGGAGGAATGAGGAATTATTATTCCATGGGTACAGAGTTTCAGCTCAGGAGACAAAAAAGTGCTGGAGATGAATGATGGTGACGGTGGTGATATGCAGATACTTAGTGTCACTGAACTGTATGCTTAAAAAAATGTACGTGAAGTGTATTTTGCCACAATGAAAAAAAATGTCTCTAGACATTACTAGTTATTCCCTAGAGACTGGGAAGAAGGGACAAAATCACCCATGATTGGGTACCACTGCTCTACAACATAATTTGTATTTACATTTCTTTAATTTTTAAGCAATAACTTTATTTCCCATAATGTACTGCTATTTCTTTCACATTTCAAATGACTTTCTTACAAGGAAAACATTTTTTTCTTCAAAAAATTAATGTTTATTCATTTTTGAGAGACAGAGACACAGTGTGACCCATGGAAGAGCAGAGAGAGAGGGAGACACAGAATCAGAAGCAGGCTCCAGGCTCTGAGCTGTCAGCACAGAGCCCAGCACGGGGCTCGAACCCAAGAACTGTGATATCATGACCTGAGCCAAAGTTGGACACTTAACTGACTGAGCCACCCAGGCACCCCATTTTCTCCTTGTTTAACTGATCAATACTACTTTTCTCCCAAGCCCATTTTTAACTAGAAACAGTCTCCATTTTCAAGTGAGTCTTTAATTAGTACAACAGAAAATGACTTTCAAAGACCAACAAATACGTGACAAATCACTAAGCATCCTGGCATGTCTGATATGTAGTGGGTTGAATGATGGTACCCAAAAATATATGTCAATGTCCTGATCCTGGCACCTGTAAATGTGAATTTATTTAGAAAAAGGGGTCTTTGCATGTAAAACTCAGGTAAAGATCTTTAGATGAGATCATCTTGGACTATCTAGGTGGGCCCCAAGCACAGTAACAAGTGTCTTTATAAGGGACACATAGAGGAGACACAGAGAGAAGTCAATGTGATGACAGAGGTAGAGATTGGAATGGATGCCACCACAATCCATGGAATGCCAACCAAGGGTTGCTGCAACCACCAGGAACTAGAAGAAAGGCATGGAAGGGATGACTATCCAGAGCCTCCTGAGAGCATGTGGCCTTATGAACACCTTGATATTAGGCTTCTAACCTCAGAATTGGGAGAGAATAAATTTAAGGCACCCAACTTTTGGTAATTTGTTACAGCAGTCACAGAAGACTGATACAAAAAGCAATTACAAGTTGTAATTCAAAACACCACACTCCCTGTTCTCTAAAACAAGATTTCACATATTTAACCTTATCTCAAGCATAATGTTGATAGGAGAGACCACGTGAGGCCATACTTTTTGCCTTTTAGGGATGCTGCTATAGAGTGTGTGTTTTTACCCAACACTAAAAGCATCATATAGCATTGTCTGTAGCCGTCCTAAACATGTTCATTTAGAGACCTCAGAAATATGTAAAGGAAGGTGCCTGCCTCTGTTCTGTGCTGTTAGGGCCATTTGACTGGGATACAGGAAGCTAGTTAACATGCAGGTACAGTAGCAGACCCCGGCACCTGTATCGCAAGCACTAATCAAAGTGCTCCTTCATGGGGTGAAAGAATCGCTATTTGTAATGCAATAATTAGGCTGGGTGGAAAGGCCTGTAAAGTAAATCAATCTAGTCTGCTCTTGAGATCTGACTCCATTCTCTTGGCAGATTGTTAACATAATGAGACAGAAGCCTACAAGAGGTCCCGCAGAAAAAAAAAAAACTGGTGTCATTTCTTTTCCTTCTGTATTTAATTCTACAAAGGTTTCTCAGGACATAACTGAGATTAAAACCAATATAAGCTGTTGATAAAACAAGGGATTCTAAGCTTACCAAGAGGTTCTGAAAAGGATGAGCTGGAATGCAGTACTAGTCTGAACCCATTAGTCACAACTTCTGGGTTGTCTCGCTGCAAACTCTCAAAAGAACACAAGAATTCCCAGCAAGTAAGTATAGCCGAGGGAAAAACAGGGAAGAACATCCAAAGGCCAGCTTGAAAATAGCGGGTTGATTAATCTGAAGTTCAACAAAAGGAAACAAATTAAGTGCTCTTTATAAATCAGGACAAGACTTTCAAAAGCAAACTTATTTGTTCTGTCAAACATGTGCTGAATTGGCAAAATGTGCCGACCTACTCCAACAATAAGCTGTCTCTTATATCCAGCAAGATTCACATGCAGTCTTTTAAAAACATATGTCCGTGGAAATAATTTTCACATATGGACAAATTATTTTGTAACTTTTCCATGCTTCGAAATCCTCTTTCTAGAAATTCTACCGTGTACAGATTTCTTTTCCTTTTCATAGGCATAAAGAATTAAATTAGACTCCTCTTTTCCTCTACTTGGATATTTAAAATTTTTCATTGAATTCTATTTTCTGGTAGTTTTTGTCTGGAATAAACAAACATACACCCTAACTAGAAGTAAAAAATTACACATATTTGCATTCCATAACTTGCATCAGACTGACATTTATGTGAAGACTTCAGATATCTTGAAGAATACCATCAGACTCAGTCAATGAGACTTTTCTGGATAGAATGATGCCACATGCTTTCTCTCTGATCAGATTTTTGCAACATGGCTGCTGTGAACAAAAATACTGTATGCTAATCTGTGTGTGTATGTGTGTGTGTGTGTGTCTTTCTCTTTATATATAATTATATATATATATATATGTAAATATTATATATATATATATTTGTGCATGCATGTAATACATATATACTACATATACATGTGCTTGTATGTTTCTACATTTTGTTGAGGGTCAGGCTACCAAATGCTTGAAATTAATTCAACAGAAGTTAAGAAACCATAAAATTCCTAATTATCATGATTATCTTTTTGCTTGACCTGATATTTATTTATGTGCAGAATGAAACTGTATTTTTTAAATATTTATTTTTGAGATAGAGAGAGAGAGCGGGGGAGGGGCAGAGAAAGAGGGGGACAGAGGATCCAAAGCGGGGTCTGTCCTGACAGCAAAGAGCCCAATGCAGGCTTGAACTCATGAAAGCTCGAGCTCTCAAACAATGGGATCATGACCTGAGCCAAAGTCAGACATTTAGCCAACTGAGCCATCCAGGTGCCCTGAAACTGCGTTTTTTTTAAAGGGCAGCTTCAGAAGCCTTCAACAACTGAGTTTACTCTTGATTGTTGCCTCTATTATTGTTTGGTTGGTTTTGTTTATTTATTTACTTTATCAGTAACAAGATAACTTTTTAGGCTTTTGTACGCTGAATTTAATTTATCTCATATTCTGTGTTAAGGCATAATCATAATTAAAAATATAGTAAAAAAAATGGCAAAAATGTTCATTTAATGCTGGTTAACTCTGTGCCCACACCATGCATGTTCTACTTTAATCCTGATCATGTCCATTCCCGTGATACAGATATTGTTATTTGCTTGTTTTCATATGAAGAAATGAGAGTCTAACAAAAGAGTAACTTGCTTAAAGCCAGGAATCTAGGAAAGGCACAGGTACGGGGTCTGTTTCTGAAGCACATGTTCTCACCTGGGAAGTCCTGCTGCTGCAGGAGAGCTTATTTATTTCTACTTTTCTTTTACATAGATCATGTTTCATTTCGAATGGCAACATAAGCAACGCTGACGCATACAGAGTTCCATGATATGAAGTTAAAATTTCCTGATTTGCTTGAATACATACTTCCTTTAAAAAATGAACTCGTATTAAAAAAAAAAAAACTTTGCATGAGAGAACGTTGGAAAATTATGAAGCACTAAATATACTTCAATTATATTTTAGCAGTAACATTTCTATCACTAAAGGTATTTAAAAGGAAATTAAAAATAAGCTTTTCAGAACACAGATTTTAAATTTTGGAAAATAGGTATACTAATGCCCTGATAGTAAAGGAAATAGGAACCAAAACATTCAAATGGAGGGGCACCTCGGCGGCTCAGTCGGTTAAGCATCCAAGTCTCCATTTCGGCTGTGCAGAGCCTGCTTGGGATGCTCATTCTCCCTCCCTGTTCACATACACACACACTCTCTAAATATATAAGTAAACTTTAAAAAATAAATAAACTTAAAAACAAAATGTTCAAATGGATAATGACAAAGCTTCCAGTTTTCCAAAGAAAAACATAAATTGGAATCTATGTCATATGAATTCTATTTGAATGTTTCAAATTCCAATATCACCACTATCATTTTTTAAAAAATGTTTATTCGTTTTTGAGAAAGAGAGCATGAGAAGGGGAGGGGCAGAAAGAAAGGGGGACAGAGGATCTGAAGCAGGCTCTGAGCTGACAGCAGCAAGCCCAATGTGGCACTGGAAGTCACGAACCCTTTGAGACTGTGACCTGAGCTGAAGTCAGATGCTCAAATGACTGAGCCACCGAGGTGCCTCTGTATCACCACTATCATAATGGAATGAGACTCCCAGTGATGGAAAACAAATCAATTTTGAAAAATAAAATGCCAAAATATACATATGTATAAATGTATATATATATGTATATTACATATGTATATATACTTATGTATGCATAGATGTATAAATATATGTACATATTGTGTGTTTTTTTCAAGATAAATTTAGAACAAACAATGAAATTATACATTGAATACAAATTAGTACGATGAAGTTGTTATTTCTAGGAAAAATGTCCTAAAATAAATGCCAGTATAGGTTGCCCAGAATTTTAATATTTCAGTTTACTACTATCATGCAATGCATTGTATTATCATTATATTTTTGTTAAGTGCACGTAATTCTATTCAAGGCTTACAATTGACCCAATTACATCCTTCTAGGGATTGCCTTTCCCCCTCTTGCTCATACAAACAATATCACAAATAACTCACTGGCTTTGACTCTGAATTTATATAATGGATTATATTTCTTCGTTTATACAATTAATTGAACAAAGTGTTAGCATTTTAATAATTGGCCTCATGAATAATAGTTATATGCTAAGATAGATCAAGGTTTGTGATAAAGACCTGAAACAGTCATTGTCAACTCTCTTGGCGTTGATCACCTTTGGATCCAGAAGAGTTGACGGAATTAAGAAATCATTTGTTTTCTCAAGACGGTCTATATACATTTGATAGACAAATACATTAAATTAAATTAAGAAAGATTTTTCCATTAGGTAAAATATTTACAGCCATACATTCTCATTCATTGATGCTGATTCAGTCCATAAAGAATAGAAAGTAACAAAACATATCTGCCCTATTATTTTTTCTTTTAACAATACTAAAAATGCTTCACTACACTTCATTACACTCATGGTGCACAGTTTAAAAATCATTTTTTTCTGAATATTTTTGCATACTCAGGAATGTAAGCCATACAGAAGCAAAACTTTGAATAGATGCTTAGTTCTGATTAAAATAAGCTTGTTTATGAAATGAAATTTGAAATCTTCATTTATGGATGAAATAAAATTGCTGTACATTTAGGAAAAAATGATAGCTTCAATTTTGTAACATGCCTTCACTATAGTTAAAGCATAAACTGATGTTTTACATGTGACAGGCAGTTTAGTTGCCTGAGGCTAAGCTGATATAAGCCACAAGACTAGACATTTCTTAGGGCTGTTTTCTTTCTGTAACATTTCTGCCTTACATAGATAATTCATGTTTTATTAAGAGTCTAAATAAAAACAAATTTAGTTGGATTTATTCTTTCCTTAATGTAAAATGTAAAAATGAAAAGAAGGTAAGCTTCTGGCACTTAAGTAAACTAAAACAAATGCAAAAGGCAATTGGGAAGAGGGGAGAAGAAGATTTCCAATTTATTTATAAATTATAGTAAATTATTATAATAGAACCAGGAAGAATGATGACAATGGGAATGATGTCTTGAAAGAACAGGACACTGGGAAGTGTAACTTTTAGCATAGGAAAATAAACTCACATTTCCATTATAATAGATACTGTATTGAAATATATTCTAGAGAAACAGTTCTCTGTATACTAATTTAGAAAATGCAGTGGCTCCCTGTTGTATAGCAGACCTCTAGGACCTATACATCTTCTGTGACTAAAAGTTTGTACCCTTTAACCAATATTAGCCCATTCCCCCTTTTTCCCAGTCCCTGGAAACTACCATTCTATTCTCTGGTGCTATGAGTTGGATTATTTTAGATTCCTCCCCTAGGTGCTCTCATGCAGCATTTGCTGATGACGGATATGTTTATGGTATAGGTTACGGTGATGGTTTCACGGGTGCATACTTATCTTTAAGCTCATCAAGTTGCATACATAAAATATATGCAGCTTTTTGCATGTCAATCATGCCTCAATAGAGTGGTTTAAAAAAAGAAAGAAAATGCAAGTGACATGAAGCACCGAATCTGCTCATTTTTGTTCTATTTAGAGTGTCTTTTTATTATTATTTTTTTTAATGTTTCTTTTGAAAGAGGGAGAGAGACAGAGCACAAGCGGGGGGAGGGGCAAGCCCCAGGTTCTGAGCTGTCAGCACCGAGCCCGATGCGGGGCTTGAACCCACAAACCATGAGATCATGACCTGAGCTGAAGCCAGACACTCAACCAACTGAGCCAACCAGGCGCCCCTAGAGGGTCTTAAAATATTCTCTTCATTTGGGTATATATTAGATTGGTATTGAAATATTGGTGCACTGAAGCCTATTGCCAATACTTGACACTTTACCATTATTTTATAGTTTATAGCAATTTGTGTTCATGAATGCTAACATATAAAAATTTAGTTAAATTTGTATATTTTATTTTATAACTTTTAATATCCCTTTAAACCTGAAACTATAAAATATACACCTTTTCTCTAATCAAAAAGCAGTTATTCCAGAAATGCTTACAAAGGGTTAAATTTATAGTGATCTTTTATACGATATTTTATGAAATAGATAACTCAGTTCTTTCTATTCATGAAAATATATAAGGTTTCTTGGGATGATTTTACATCCTAGGAATATTATACATAACACATGTGCACACAAGGACATCATTTTCTAAAATGAAGAACAAAGGCAAAATACATGGCATAAAATCTGCTGCTATTGTAATAATGTTTATAGGAGACATGGGAAAGATTGTTCTCCATGCTGGCATTAATCAAATTTGTATGCTAGCACATTTCTCCAAGCTTAACTATATGTTGATTCAACATGTTTGTTGCTTATGTTGACTTCCTCCTAAATTATACAGTTAGCTAGAGGAAAACAACAAATCGCCCAGTCCCCCATCACACCTAAATAAAGTTCACCTCATCTATCTTAGAAGGAGAAGCTTGAAAGTGCCTGTGAATTGGTGTCATGTATGGCATTTTTCATCAATAAATTCATATCCCATATATATTAAAACTTGGCAAACAAGCCTCTTTTGTATGTGAAAATATATTATAGAAAGAAATAAAAACTAATATGCAGTTTCACTCTTCTCTACCCAAAGACAGAAATATAGAATTACATGAGAAGCACATATACTAACAAAGGAGAAAATAATATATCATAAGACAGGATGACAATTTAAAACTTAACCAAGGATTTAATTCCATAAACCATATAAATAATCATAAACATAAGGGGGCTATAAAAAACTTGATTCTACTAGTAATAAATATATTCAATTGTTCATTATTTAAAAGTCCTTCATCTCATGGCTACTTTTTCTTGGCCCTGTAGGCATCTGACTTTAGACAATTTCCTTTGAAGTTATTCATCAGCTATTGATCACAACCCAAGTGTCTGTAATGAAATACTTTGATTAGGGAAGAATAAAAAGCACACTTGGGGCCAAAAGACAGCTAACATTATGTAAATGAAGAGTTATTAATAATAGTTGAGCCAAAACATGAAGAGTAGAGTGTGTATTTGAACAGGAGAAAATACTCTTTAGAAGAAATAATTTAACTTAGAAATGCTTAGAAACCTGGGAGTTAAAGCAAGACCATGAAACTCTGGCATCATCATTGCCAACTTCAAGAACACCTTCAGGTGTAATGGGTTATGTTGGGTGACAGAGATACAAAGATACTGAGTTAGATTCAAAGACTCTTTCTTCAAAGTTCTTATGACTCAGTCTAATGTTGGTCCAAATTCATACTCTTATCACTTACTAGGTGCACAAATTTGGACAAATTCATTAACCTCTTAACCTCTTTCTTTTTCTAGAAAAAGAAACTATTTCTTTAATAATACAGAGTAAAGAAACACTTTGATCCCATGTTTTTGTGTTTCGTTTGTTTTGTTTTGTTTTTAGTTAGGATTGTATCAACTGAGATGTGTAAAGTGATTCCTGACATACGTGGTAAATATTACATGCTTCACAAACATGAAAACACTGGTAACTGCTGGAGGGGTAGCATCAGTAATAGTTATGAGTTATTAACAAAAACATATCTATATATCCAAGACATAATGCAAATGCCAAGTGCCAAACGATGTGTTAGACAGTAGAAATATCAGAGGTTGTGACTGATAAGCTAAGGCTGGAAGGCTATGAAAGATAAGAGGCCAGCCATTACTTTTTTTCTTTATCCTGTTAAAACTTTGGAAACCAGAATTGAGATAGTGAAGAAGCAAGGAATTTAGTTGTCAGGGCCAGGACTAAACATAGTCAGTTATCAAATGCCTCACAGGTGCTGCCCATCAAGACAAGACAATGGGTTGTTGGTTGACATCTAGCTCAGTCATAAAGCCTCTCATATTTTGGTGTTAGGTGGGCATCAGTCCACAGATGTTGGGCTCAGCATTCTAAGACTCTAAGAAGACAGATGTTAAGACCTAGGGCTACGGTCAAAGCTTTGAGCCAAAGGTAAGCTCAAATCTAAGTAATCTTGCAAACTAGTATGTGCTAAGGTTCCCTTAAAGTTTTCCCCCAGCAAATATTTTAATTTTAGTAACCCTCCCCATTACCCTAAGAGATATGGAATATACCATTGATGTGAAAGAGGTGAACTTAGCATGATCATACCTGGTCCTCAACCAAAGCATATAGCTATAACAGAGTCTCGGAACTAAGTAGTTGCCATTTAAGAAAGGCTCAGGTTGATAATTTCAACTTCTTTTTGCCATTTCCAACATACAGAACATCTTTGACTGAGTTTCTTACTCTAAATATTTGTGCTGTTGACTTATTTCACAGTGCAGAATGAGGAGATACAATGATGATGAGGCATTTAGGAAAAATAAGGGTTAGATCCCAAAAGCAGGATATAAAGCCACTTGGGAAGCTACAGTAACCCTCACGTCCTGACAATTTAAAATGAACTTGCCTTAGTTTAGGCAGCACTTAATTCTCTCTACACTTAAAGGGAATGCTCATCACATTTATTTGCTAGGACCGATCAGCATAGGGATAAATGAGATTACATAGGCCCTCTTACTAAACTCAGATAATAAACATTAATTAATTAACTCATCAATGAAAATAACCCATAGAGATTATCAAGATTTTAAGGATGACAAATTAGTAACAATGGAAAAGAAACATGTTCCTCTCTGCTCAGGTCACTCATTTGATTGAATGCAAGGGGGTGTTTGGCAGGATTTTATCTAATCACCATCAATTAACATTTATTGAATGCTTCATGAATATATCACTCTGTATTGAATTGCCAAGCAATGTAATAATGATTTACTAGTTAAAATATTTATATGATTTAATACGCTTTCCTTGATATGCCATGATAAGCACCTCTTTCTTGTTCTTCCTGGAAAATTACTCTGCTTATTTATTAACTTCTTGTTGTTACACCAATTTCTTGATGCCAATCTTCACACCAATTGACAGAATTTTCTTATCTTTTGATTCTGTGTTTCCTTCTTGATTTTCAAGGAAATGTTCAAATTAAACACAGGGAAACCCCTTTATTTTTAATTCTTCTTTTAAACTTAGAAGTGTATGTGGTGATTCAGTTCAATATACTTTTTTCTTTTTGTCTAGTCTGGTTTGAAACAGCTAGGCAACAACTGTACATCTGGGTGGTGTTCCATAAGACACTATTTCTTCAGGCATAATATTGGTTTTAGAAAAATTAACAGCCATGGAAAACTATAGGCTGATACTCACATGTCTCTTAATGACAACAAGTGAAATCGATATTCCAGTTTCCCATATAAGAAAGGACCGTGAACATACACTACCACAGAATCATTTTCCACCTCAAAAAGATACAGATCTATTGAAAATACATGCCTTCCTCAGTATAAGTTTGTGACCCAAATAATGGACACTGCTTTCAGCGATAGGAGAATCAAATTTGCAATTAAACCCAAGACCCTGTAGCTCAAAAGTAGAGTGTTGATAAAACAATCCTTGGCTTCAAAAATAACACCCAAGAGCAAAATCCATGACATTCTGCTGCTGTTTTGATAGAGATCACTCATTCTGCCCCCAACCAAATTTTCAGAGGTTTGGTTTTAGGGAGATGATTATACCACCCAAAAGTGTCATAGTAGTTATGGTGTGCTCTGATATATCTTTGGGAAACATACCATTTCTAAGTAAGCTCTTGGTTCAGGGACAAGATCAGAATTGAGATTGAAAGCTTTAGCCATAAGATAGTCTTCAGGCTTTTTCATTTGTAGGATATAGTGAGATGTGCTGGTAGAAAACACGACTTGACAATTGATTTACTGCACAACTTCCTGGAAGGAGGTTTTTCCAATCCACTGGAAAAATAACATAATATTTTCTATACCGCTGTTATTAACATTTACAGACTTAGGGAATCATGGCACTGTGAAGGACAGCAAGCAACTACACATTTAAACTGATGATCTTGCCTGGGTGGCGCAGTCGGTTAAGCGTCCGACTTCAGCCAGGTCACGATCTCGCGGTCCGTGAGTTCGAGCCCCGCGTCAGGCTCTGGGCTGATGGCTCGGAGCCTGGAGCCTGTTTCCGATTCTGTGTCTCCCTCTCTCTCTGCCCCTCCCCCGTTCATGCTCTGTCTCTCTCTGTCCCAAAAATAAATAAAAACGTTGAAAAAAAAAATTTAAAAATAAACTATATTCATGAGTATATTTTATACTATTTTAAAATATGTTTCCTAGCCTCCACAGTAATTAAATGCAACTCTATCAAAGAAAAGAAGTATTTAGCATTCAGAAACACTTCTGTTTCCAGTTTCAGTTTACCTCGGACAGGATACATGGTATCTTGTGATTTTTTTTCTAAAGCCAAATTTCAAGTCCCCTTCTCTAAGTAAGCACATGAGTTAACAGATATCAGAGAACAGAGCTTGATTAGTAATCTACCCATATGTGGCTTTATGAACAAAACAAAACAAAACAAAACAAAACACAACAAAACAAAACAAAACAAAACAAAGAAGCAAACATCAATTCCTTCTCTGGTGCCTGGAAATTTCACTGTCAAATACATTGTTTTGAGTCAAGACAGTGGCCTTTGAATGTTGATGTTAAAATGAATATGTTTGCAACATGAGAATAATATGTTAAAAGTAACTGCCAATGACTAATTCAATTTGTATTCTAGCAAAAAGCCCCAGTGCTGTGATACAGAACATGCATGTTTTGATGGGATGATAGAAGATGTACAAGAGGGAATATATTATTGACAGAGTCACAGCAGAGGCAAATTTGAGATCTCCCCTCATCTAAGGAGACATATGTATTTTAGAAGAAGGATGTAGTAGTCAAGGTAACAGGATGTCAAAGAAAAATATTAGTGTCTTTGTTATATTTTCTAAGGCTAATTCTGACCAACGATTTGGGTTGAGACAATTAATCATTCAATACACATGTGCATACCTGTATATATAAATAACTGAAATATTTAAATACTGTCAGAAAATGAAATATCAAATCATTTAAATACTGTCAGAAAAGAAAGTATCTTCTTATGTAAAATAAATAAAATTTACCACAGTGATTTAAAAACATTAATGGATTTCCCTGTGTTTTTAAAATCTGTGGGTTAAAATTACCCAATGGTCGGCCATTAAGACATGTTTAGTAAATGCAATCATCAATTGATTTGGCATTATATGAATTTATTATACAGTCTGGGATGAGATTTGTGGCATTAAGTCTGTACTATTCAACATATAACTGGAACTAGAATACTTTTTTTTTTCTTACTGAAAATTAATACATAACTTTCTTTGCACATGATATGAGAATGTTTTATATCTTCTATTATTTATTGCTCTGGTGCAGCAATTGACTGAATTTGATTTCACTTCTAGCTCCAGGAGAAAACAGAATGCACTGTATTATTCTGGTACCATAAACAATAATACCTAACCATCCACTTTTTAAAGAGAAAAGCATATATGATGACAAGACAGCAATGCCCTTTGCTTTGTATAACATTTACTTTTACTGTAAAAGATGTATGTTTTTTTGACTTGGCAGCCTTTATACCTCTTTTGAAACACTTAAAGCTTGCTATTATCTGTATTTTAGTAGCTCTATTTCAAGAAGTGGCTATCTACAGAAATGTTAATACAAGCATAAATGTATTAGTTGTCTCTTGCTGCTGTAACAAATTACCACAAAGCTAGTGGCTTAAAACAAGCCAGGTTTATTATCTTACTTCTATAGGTTGGGAGTCTGATTCAGTTCTTATTGGGATAATATGAAGGCAATTCAGGGCTACATTCCTCTTCAGGCTATGTTTCCTTGCCTTTTCCATTTTCTAAAGCCTGCTCGAATATCTTGGCTCATGACTCTCCATCTTCAAAGCCAGCAATGTTACATGTCTCTGACCATTCTTCCCTGGACACATCTCCCTCCAACTCTCCTATTCTTGTCTTTTCCACTTTTAGAGACCTACTGATTGCATTGGGAATACCCTGGTAATCTAAAAAAATCTCCCTATCTCAAATTATTTAATTTATTTACATGTCAAAGTTCATTTTGCCATGTAAGGTGACCTGGTCACAGATTCTGGGGATTAGTATATGGAGTTTTGGGGGAAGGGAGCATTGTTTGCCTCCTGTACAAATAAAAATATAAAATATTATTTAAATTCACATTAAATTGAAAACTACATAGAATTAACTAGTTAACATAGAATTAACTAAGAAAATTCTGATACACACATGCAATGCAACATTACACACCTGTTACAAAGAAAAAGACAGCCGCACATATAGTGGAAGAGAATATGATAACAATATTAAAAATGTTAAATACAAAAAGCAAAGTGTTCTCCAGTATGTTTGTTAACACAATTGAATTCGTGGATTCAGCTCCACTATGTTCAGATCCAAGTCTATATATTGACTTCTTATAGGAACGAATTTATATGTATTGAGGAAGAAGAAAATTGTAAAATAAGGTAAACTGAATTGCAGCAACCAGCGTATTATAACTTATTTTATTAAAGGTCATATGGAGACTGTGATATTCAGAGTATTCTGTTTTTCAGGCCCTATTCTTGAGCATTGTGGAGTCCCAAAAATAAAGAAGAAATTCAGTAGTATGTTACCTTAAAAGAAGTGTTATTTAACGTTCATGTCTTACACATGAAAGATTGTAAAACCCAAGACTGGTAGACACTGGGTTATGTCAGTAATTTTGGAAATAATGAAAACTGGAGTTAAAATTACATTTGAAATATGTTCATTCTTTACCACCAATTACTTATCCCTCTTAAAACCCATGGTCACATTATTGGAATCATTTATACTCTTAGCCTTGAGCTTTTTGGAGCCTGCTCTATGCTCAGTGTTTCAAGGAACATCTGCTGCAATAGTTTCACTTGATTTTTTAGCCCTTGTTGGCTTCTGCTCTGGACAGCAAGCATACTGCTGAGATTTTATTCAAACTCACAAACAGCAACTTCACTTCTATTTTATGTCTCTGCTTCCCAATTCCCAGGTTTATGACATTGCATGATCCCTTTCCAGCTCATGAAGTTTGTTGTTTTTTTTTTTTTTTCCCCTCTCTCTTTCATTATGTTCCTCCTTCATGGGTTATAGAGCAAGAGTACAACTTAGTAGTTAATCTGAATTTTTAATAGTTATATAAATAGATATTTGGAAAACTAAAAGGGGACACTTCATTTGCATTTGTTGAAATTCTGAACTAATTTAAAACTAAATCAAGGTTTAAACTAAATCGCTAAAACTAAATCAAGGTAATTTTCATATTTTATTATCTCTAGGACTATTTGTCTTTTGACTTTATCAGAGGCATTAAGTAGTTAAAATTATCATATAATGCATTTGTTAGATCGCAGTGAATGAAAAAAAAATAAGGTTTTTATTCCATAAAAATGATAGTCAAGAGAAATGGAATAAAACAAAACATAACAAAACAAAAAATCAGCATTTTTCATTTTGCACTCAGCTTAAATATGATAGATAGGGTCATGTTAATGCTTGTTAAAATACAAGTCTGAAATTAGAGTTCTGATTTTCCTTAAAATAGCCTTCACACAAATATGATGATTTTCATTTATTTAATGTGAAAATAAATATTATAATGGGCACAAGGAAATGAAAAACGAATACAGAAGAACTTCCTATTAAAATTTTAAAATAAGATTTCCTTTTAAGAGGAATATGGACACTGCCACACTTTGAAGACAAATCATTTGGATAATCTTGTCAGTTCTATACTAGCAATCTTATCTTCAGATGACTCCATTTTTTTTTCCTATTGCTATTAGTTTTGAAGATAGAATTGTGGAACTATTGATGTTGCATAGAGATCACATATTTTCTAGTACATTGTAAAAAAATTGAAGCCTTTGGATTGGCTTTTTCTACATAAGCTAGAAAGGCACGTATTATATTAAATCTATGAGAGATGCCTGGATGGCTCAGTCAGTTAAGCGGCTGACTTCGGCTCAGGTCATTATCTCACAGTTCCTGAGTTCAAGCCTGGCATCAGGCTCTGTGCTGACTGACAGCTGAGCCTGGAGCCTGCTTCGTATTCTGTGTGTGTGTGTGTGTGTGTGTGTGTGTGTGTGTGTGTGTGTATGTGTGTCATTCTCTCTCTCTGCCCCTCCCCCACTTGCTCTCTGTCTCTCAAAAAAATGAACAAATGTTTAAAAAATTTATATATATATATATATATATATATATATATATATATATATATATGCAAAGAGCAAATGGTCAAATTCAGGCTTCAATGTCAAATTCTAAATACTTAAGTCCAGTTTAGTTGAGAAAGTACTTGCAAAAGTAAGAGGCCAATTAAAATATCAGATTACCCAAACCTTGAGCTCCGATTTTGTTTGCTGAGCTCTTGGTTGTTTGTTGTCAGTGAATGTGTTAGTAGTCCAACATCAGTATGTTTCCAAATTGCACATCGGAATTTTAGACAGAATGAGCTAGTGTTGGGTTTTTTTGTTTATCTGTTTGTTTTGGAGGTAGGTGGGGGACGAACTGTTTACTCTTGAAAAACCTGACACTAGAGTTTTTTTGGGTTCAAAAAGGAAGCTTCGTCTTGAAATAAGGTGACCTTACCAAGATATTCTCAAAAAAACAAAACAAAGCAAAAACAAAAACAAGATAGAAGCAAGCAACAACAAAAACAAAAAGACACTAGAAAAAAATGTCCTTGGCTATTTTTAAATTATATATTTTACAATAAATGTTTGTATTGTGTGCTTCATGTCATTGCTATATTGCTTTGAATAAAAATGGTGGCTCTCTTAGATTAAAAAAAAAAAAGAAATAAAAACTAAACTGTAAGTCATTAAACTTTGTCCAACTTTCTTTGGAAATTTTCTGGCCATTTTAATACTATAAGCATCTATGCCTCCTTTTTTAATTCTAGTGTTTACTAAATCTGATTATCATTTTCCCAAGATATTCTTTTTCTATAAAATCATTCTTTAAAATAAAGGAACTGGCTTTAAATAAATCAAATACACAGAAAGTCAGATGTATAAAAAACTTGAGTCATATTTATTTTTGAGAAGAAAAATTCTTCTGCAAAAACATTTCAAGTCAAAACTAATTGAAAGATCTAAGACATGAAGTGTATTCATGTATGTGTGTTTCTATGTGTGTGTGTAGGCAGGTGTGTGTGTCAGTGAAAAACAGATACTGCTACTTGATTTATACTGTTTTGAGCTCACTCATAATAATGTACAAAATAATAGAGTCTGGCTTGTAAAGGAAAATATATAAACTATTCACAAATAGTGGATATCAATCTAGCTGTTTAACAAAATCTTGTTACATAATCTCAGGGGTCATATTTCAATATAATACTTTTTGTTTTTCAATGAGCAGGGACTTCCTGGGAATTGAAACCTCTATTTGGTTCTTTTACCTTTTCTCTAATGTAGGAAGGCAAGTGACATTCCTGAGTGAAAAAGACAACCCATATGCCACTTTTCCAAGAAGTTATTTTGACAATATATTCACCCAAAATATATTTTCTGGGATATATACCTCTAGAAATTATTCCCATTGCAAATATAAAGGTGTTCTGCTAACCTATGTAAAGTAGACTATACCTCATTCATCAAACAATAAAATTATATTAAATTTTATGGGAGAATATGAGTTCCTCTCTGGAATTTTGAAGGTTTCATCACAGTCTACACTGTCTAATCAAATAGAACAGAAACTATGTGCTACATGAAAATTTAACTAAATAGACATAAATTAAATAACATATTAAAATTATATATCTTAGCCTTTTTTTGGAATGTTTCTAGTGAGTGAGAAAAAAGTGAGGCAAGATGTTAATAAAAGTATTACCATGAAGAGCTTCAAATATAAAACCCTACTTATGCATGGTGAGGCAAATTACAACTTAGACTAACATTTTGCATCACGAGAAATGTTTTATAGTCAGGAGCAGTAAAAATTAACTTTTAAAAACTGGATTTAATTTCAGTGGGTTACTACTAGAAAAAAAAAAAAAAGCTCAGATGATTTGTTTTATGCTGCCCTAAACATTATACGCTTCTTTAGCATGAATAATCTAGACATACTTGGACCATTCAAATTTCAGAGAGAAATGCTAAAGATCAAAAATAAATGAATAAGTGGCATTTGTGTTTCCAATAGGAGATATAGATATACACATACACACAGATATGTGTATATATATATATATATATATACACACACACACACACACACATATATATACACACATACACACACACATATATACACGTATAAATATATGTATATATTCATATATGAAATATATAAAGGTGTATATATGAAATATATATATGCGTATATATGAATATACAAAATAAATAGATGGAGAGAGAGAGAGAGAAAAGTCAGATGTACACAAGCAGCCAGAGACAGAAATCTTACCAGTGCTCCCTCTTGGCATTTCCTTCCCTTTGTCCTTTCCATTCCCTGCTCCATTTAAACCTCTCTGTCTCTCTCCCAATAATGTACATTACCTTGCATTAACAAGGTAAAGCATTAGCACCACCGGGAAAGAATAACAGCAGGAATAAAGAATTAAAAGAAAGGTTTTTGTTTTATTTCGTGAGTATGAACATGAGATCTGGAGGAAAAAAAAAAAAGTGATCCAATTGTCATTCTTTCCCTGTAGCTGTGTGAATGCAAGTTCTTTACTTAAAGCCTCTGAGCTTCTGTTTCCTTATCATTAGGCAGAGCTGTTACGGAGGTGAGAGATGGAATGTATTAGTTGCATATTTAATGTGCTCATTTTAATGATGGTAGTTATGTTTCCATGCTCTAACCAATGGGTTCTGTCTCAGTATAAAAGATAAAATGTGGGGTGCCTGGGTAGCTCAGTTGGTTAAGTGTAGGACTTCAGCTCAGGTCATGATCTCGTGGTTTGTGGGTTCAAGCCCTGCACAGGGCTCTGGGCTGACAGCTTGGAGCCTGGAGCTTGCTTCAGATTATGTGTCTCCCTCTCTCTGCCCCTTTCCTGCTTATGCTCTCTCTTTCAAAAACAAATAAACATTAAAAAATTTTTAATTGAAGAAAAAAAGATAAAATGCTCAGAACTGTGGTAAGTCTGGGAGTTCTACTGTATAGTTGTACTTCATTTCAGTTCTTAAAGAACACAAAGAATCACCTTTATCATTCATTTATTGAGCATCAATTATGTGTCTTATTCTAACCATAGAAAAAGAGTAGTTAAAAGAAAAAAAAAAGCTGGCACAAGTGAATCTTATCTTCTACTGGGGAAGAGAGACAATAGACATAATAAATGAGTAAGGATAACACAGTGATAACTGCAAGGTAAAACAAAGCAAAAAAAAAAAGAAATATGAAATATTTGGTGCAGAGTTTGAAAGTTTGGACTGAGTGCCAAGGGAAGGTCTCACTGAGGTAACATGTAATAAAAACTCAAATGAATAAAAAAGCAAATGAATGAATGAGTTTCACCATCTGGACTAGGAAGCTAGCAACCATTCATCACATTTTCTCTACAAGAAAATTTATTTGTGGTTCTAAACAACTGACTTACAAATGAACACAAGCTGAAATATACTAGAATCAAACTATATTTTCTAATTAAACTGAAAGTTTTGCTAATACAACTTGCTGGCTATTCCAAGTTCCAGTTGGCCTTAAAATATTCAAAAGCAGAGTAGCTAAACAAGATCATTTGTAACTGCCAAATACAATTCAATACATTACCCTAAAGAAGCTATAGCAAGAGTGTAGTGATACCTCATAATGTGTAAAATGTTTGATTTTAAGATAAACCATCGCATTTTCTATTAATTATTTTATGTATCTTTTATAACTACTACAACTCTAAGGACATGTATGAAGACCAAAATTAAATATTCTAAAGGAAATGAAATGGATGTTTTCTACAAAAATAAGAGTTGACAATGATCTGTTGTCTTTTATCCCCTTATTGGCTGTGCAACCAAAGATAATAGGATAATATCCAAATTTGTAGAATTGATGCTTAATAACTTGGGAATAGATAATATTATTTTTGTAGTATTATCAGGAAAAGGTTCATATCAAATTTAGTTTTATTATGTTTACTGTTCTTTAATAAATCTTTTCTACACTCCTTTTTATAGCTCATGATGTCATCATTGTTTAACACCTCTGCAAAACATTTAAAATAATTGTCCAAATTAGCTCATAAATGTAATGATGAGGGGCTAACATTATAAACCACATGTAAATTCCAGTATTGGAGTATTTGGATTAATTATTCTTTCAGATTATCTCTGCAATGGCTCATTACTTTTAAATATTTCTGACATATGTAGGTATTATGTTTCATAATATTTGACATATATATGTTTAATGATATAGCTAAATCATAACTCTAAGTGAGTACAGCCTTCCACACACATTTTTTAAGACCATAGGCTTTCTCCTCTTCAGTAATAAAGAACACATGGAAAAGGATATACATCTCTCCTTTTTAAAAAAAAATTGTTTACATTTATTTATTTTTTGAGAGACATAGAGAAACAGAACACAAGTTAGGGAGGGGCAGAGAGAGTAGGAAACACAGAATCCGAAGCAGGCTCCAGGCTCTGAGCTGTCAGGAAAGAGCTCCACACGGGGCTTGAACTTACAAACTGTGAGATCATGACCTGAGCCGAAGTTGGACACTTAACTGACTGAGCCACCCAGGTGCCCCTACACCTCTCTCTTTTACCCAGTAACTAGTCAGTCTCCAAATCTATGTTCAAACTCCCATCCCTAACAGGGACTCTCTCCCTCTCCTGATATTTTGTTCTGGTTCCCATATTACCTTGTTCTAAAAAATTATCTTGCTCTAGTTATTGCCTAGGAAAGAGGACAGAAATTAAACATATTATCAAATAAATACACAAATACAACTTTTTATAAATGAGAAGAAGCAAGGAAATAGTGCATGCTCTCTTAGTATCTCCACTGCTTAATATGTTGTTGAGACCTAGTGAAATAATGGATGCTACAACCATGAGCTTCTATGAATGGGTGGATTTAAAGTTACATGAATGATCCTGTGTGAATTCAAAATAGAATTGAGTTCTACTTTTTTATCCTTAGCTTTTTCCTTTCATTGCTGTGCACATTTGATGCCCATACCAATTAATAGTGTCAGTCAAATTGCAATGGAGTACATTAAATCTCTGTGAGGTAAGATGTTCGTGGGACTTGTTGAAGCTCTCATAGCCCTCAACATCTCCTGCAATGCAAGGGCATAGAGAGTGAATCCTGCTAAATATTATTTTTGTTCCTGAAATCATTTGACCTCTAACTATTGCTCATGAAAGATTGATCCGTTAGTTTGATGATTGTTTCCTCATTGTATAGTTTATTCTAAAGGTGATAAAATTAATAGATTTTTGAAGGTTACATCAGATTCCTAGGCTAGTGGATAGCTACATAAATGTTAATGCTATATAATATAAATAAAAACATAACTTTATACTAGGGTATAGATGTTTCATATAAACAAAAGGGTGTTGTTTATCAATGATGTGTTAAAGAAAACATGGCATGTTATTTTATAAACACGGGGAACAATTTCAGAGTCCAACAATGCAATAAGTAATGGAAATGAAAATATTAATACAATCAGGGGCGCCGGCATGGCTCAGTCGGTTGGGCGTCCGACCACGGCTAGGGTCACAATCTTACAGCTCGTGAGTTCAAGCCCTGTGTCAGGTTCTGTGTTGGCAGCTCAGAGCCTGGAGCCTGCTTCAGATTCTGTGTCTCCCTCGGTCTCTGCCCCTCCCCTGCTCATGCTCTCTCCTTCAAAAATAAATAAACATTAAAAAAAATAGGAAATATCAATACAATCAATAAATAAATGGTATATGACTACATTTCTATCTATCTATCTATGTATCTATCTATCTATCTGTCTAATCTGGTTTACTTAGGTATTCATGCAAACTGGTTCCATTTCTATCACACCACCACTTAAACTGAGATTATATTAATTGCTATTTACTGAATGTTATAATAAAAGTATAATTTTGCCATTTTTTGTGGCTTGAATTAAGATAAAAGACTCCCATTTTCTTTCTAGTAAGTTTTCCTTGCAACCTAAAATAGCATGACCTTTTCTTGAGAACCAAGGAAACATCAGAAATTCAAATATTTTTAATCATTTAAATTCTATTAACTCATTGTTACTACCTCTCCCCAACCCCAGCACGATAATGTATAGCCGAGGAATTAAGTCAGGTATCAGCAAATGATTGTGAATTTTTCCAAAAGCAGTGGTCATATTGCCCCTATTGGAAAGAGCAAGAATGATAAATATTTGTGGTCTTGTAGAATTACATGGACGTAAGAACATAAAAGTTAGTATCTTTGGAGCAGAAAACAACAAGCACATAGCAACAGCTATGACAGCTGTCATAGCACGCCACTTCTAACTTCAGCCCTAAATCATTATTTAGGTGTGTTTTTGCTTCACTAAGCTGACAGAGATTCTCTAGAATATGGTATTTGGTATTTCTTATCATACGTATGGGGTCAACTTTTGCAATATGTATATGGCCAAAATTCTAAATTACTTCATATCACACTGCATCTGCTATTTATATTTTCTGCTATCTTGACCATACTTTTTCATATCTGAAGTGTTAAATTATCTCACCAAAGTGATCAATATTTTCCTTCTCAAGGTTATAGGTTTTGTTGGTATTTCCTTAATGCTAACTATGGGTTTACTTGGGTCTCAAAGATATGATTTAAATATGAGGTGATTAATAAAAAGAATATGTAATAATGAGACATTTGTTTACCTGAAAATAAGAGGATCCATAATTTAGCCATCAACATGTTGTATTTATAGTATGCTTGAGCCATATATAACTTATAATTGGGTTTCAACTCAATAAATTAACTCAATTATTTACATGGCCCTGTAAGATGTTATAGTACAGATGATATACATATCTAATTCATCATTGTGCATGTAATGTGCTATCTGTTTCTACAACACTCTACTTCCCCATAATAAAAAGTCTAGTCTTTATCCAATTCCTCTAGGTATAAGGTGTCAATAAATAATGCAGAGACAAATAAATGCAACAATAAACAGATACTAAGGACCAATAGATCAATATGAATGTGCATTAGTGTCTGCATCTCAGACTTGGTTTAACTGAAAGAAAAGCTCTATTTCACATGCATGCCTTGCCTGCTTCCTTCTTTCAACATCTTCTGCTTTCCTAGATATACTAAAGGATATACTTAGGATACTAGTGTACAGGAGCACCTGGAACCTTCAAAACATTTCATAAAGAAAAATAGAAATAATAGATTATTCCTATCTGCAAGAGTTATAGAAACTGCTCTAAGAATAGAGACACTGTTTTTTGTACAAAATAGGATTAATACATTTCATGCTTGATCTTATCAGGGAGAATCAAGAGGGGAGCTGTAAAGCATTGAGAATAGGTTTATATCTGATTTGTAATTGCTGCTTTTCAAATTTCAAATGATCAGCTTTTAATTTATTTTGTTTTTTTTCTAGAATTTGTTTTTCTCTAGAAGACTAGTAAAATCTCTGCTAATATAAAGAGTGCTACAGGAAAATAGCTATGTTTACTTCATGAAAGCAGAAATCTGAGTTACTGAGTCAACATGTGGGCTGTTTATCAAATACCTTCAGAGAGATAATTAAGTAGTGTTTAGGCTTGGATAAATGTATGTGTATAATCAGTAAGTCTGTTTATTAATTCACAATGAGAAGTACAGAAGAGACAAGAGAGGCAGGATCATTTTGCCTTTTCATTCTATAAACAGAGGACTGGGGATATTGGAGTGGAGGAAGAAGAGCAGTGATAAGGTTTAGGTTGGGATTAATCCAACCTTGGCTTTATAAATAAGGAATCAGATGCTGGTGGGCTTCCAAAATGGCCAGATGGATCCATCTCACAATACTGGCACTTTTGCTGACAAAACTCAAAATCTCAAATCTATTATCTTTGATTCTACTCCTTGGCATTGCTTAGGTGGACAATGTTAATATTGGTCTCAGGGATTCTCCTGGTTATACCATTTCCTGGCTGACCCACTTTTTTCTTATTGACATGTTATTCTTTCACATAAGCTCACCCATTAATCAGCTCTACTTAGTGGGAGACTAAGCCTGAAGCTAAAGAAGCTTTACCCCCTCACTTGAACAGGCCTCTTCCAAGGTCTGAGAGAAGCCAGAGAAAAATGTTCACATGGTAATATATTTTTATAACATTTGAAAAATAAGGTATTTGTTATTGAAATTTCTTCCAATATAAAACCCGAATTTATTCCTGGTTATGGTTAAATACAGTAGTCCTAGTCTAGGAGCCATTTTTGTCATACCATGGTGATTTTTCATGTGTATATTCTAATCTTAAAGTGTAAGTTTCATAAAATTATCTTCTTTCTTTTTAACTTTGTAGAGACTTTTCTAGGTGTTTTCCACTTACTTACATCACAAGGTACCTTAAAAATAAAATGAAACCAAAATTTAAGTAGTATAGGATATGTCTGATAGATGAGGACAACTTCACTTAAGAGTTTACGAATCTCAATTTATTTATTGTGTGCTGTGTAAATAGCCCTAATATTTGCAGACTATTTTACACATATCCCACAAAGTTTTACAATCAGACTACACTGGGTCTTTGTGTCATTCTTCTATCTCCAAATTCTTAAATATTCTTTAGTGTGGTATTTTCTAAGTAGGTACTAATGTTAATGTTTAATCTTCCTAGATCTGATTCTCAGAATAAACTTCCTAAATGTCTCATATGTGCTTATTGAGATGTCCTGCAAAGTTTATAAGTAATCTACTTATTTATTTATATAGTCCCATGCTTCTCAAATAGAGAAAGATAGAGATTATTTTGGTATTCCAAATAATGATCAAAATAATCAAGATCATTGTAACACAAACCATTGTCTTTTCACAGCTTAACACTTTCGGTAACTATATGTTTTCTTTCATACTGAAAAAGAAAACCACCAACTGATGAAGGGCACATCAAGTGGATTTGGATGATGAGACAGTGATGGGATGAAAAAAAATTGTCTTTTAACCATTGTACTTATTTAAAATATGCTCATGGTCAAAATACCCTGGAAACAATTATTTTAATTGCATTTTGTAGATGAGCAAATTGGGGTTCATATACTTAGTAAAATTAAAAGATAAGTATGAGGGCTAGAATTTATATTTAACTTACTCACCATAATATCCATTTATACAAAGAGGGAAGGCGATATATATATCCACACATACATACATTAACACACACACACACACACACACACACACACTAAGAGGTAAGGTTCTCTATACACAAACACACACACATATCACTTTATAAAGTGTTTTCATATATGTTCTGTTATTTATGCTTCACAACCATTTTTTTGTGTCTTTGTGTCAAATTTTTTGTAGGTATACAAACTGACATTCCAAGGGGTTAAATGACATTTAAAAATACTCCTATAACCCACTGAGGTGGGACTCCAGATGTTGTTGAATCTAATTTGATAATCCACTACACCATAGTAGTAGAAAAATGACTCCTGTTTATGTGTATATCTTAAAACTATGAATGATAGAATTAGAAGGTTGTAAAATATTCTTTGTCTTAAAATTACTAAGTGCTAAGAGGCAAAAATAAAGGCATAAAAGTCATCACAGATAATAATTTCTAGAAAGCTAATTATTAAGTTGTCATAAGAATTATAAGCAATTGTAGAGGGAACAGGAACAAATGCTTTGATGATTCAAACTTTCCAATGAGACGGAAGCACCCAAAAAAGTACTGCCCCCCCAAATAAACACCAGACTCAAGCATGTCTTATGATAGTTCTGAGTTTAAGCATGGCCTGTAAGAGAAGAGTCCTAATATTTCCTTGAGTAAATTTATTTTTATCTTCCCAAAGCCTTGGTGTTACATGGCTGGAAGCATGGGGGAGGTGTCCTGGAATCATGGGTGCAGGACTGTTCCAGGGGCCAGCCTATAGCTGAGCAGACTCCAAGCCTATGAGTCGGTGATAAAGAAGCTAGTGAAAGTATTTCCTGCCTGCAGATTTAGTTTTTAATCTAAATTTACAAACCTTAGTTAATATGGCTTAACTTTTTATTTCTTATATTCAAACAGGAACCCATTGCCTAATGTAAATGTTAATAGTAAATTTTTCAGATATTACAGAAGAAAGGGTGGTTTAATAGGCTGAATTTGGTCTTGGAGGCTTCGATCCCATCTTTGCTACTCTGTAGCTAAATGGTCTTAGAGAAGTTTTAATGTCTTGTTTACTTAAAAATAATCTCTCTCATTTTCATGAATGTGCTGATATTATGGATTAAATATGAACATGAAACATGAGTTAGTGCTCACTATAAAGTGATGATAGAAATGATGAAGGTAGCTAAACATTTGTATTACTTTTGTTTAAGTGAATAATGTGAATAAGACTTTAGATCTGTTACTAAACAACCATAGTAAAGTTGATTAGCATCAGAATTCAAACAATATAGTAACTTGAAAATGATCTCAGATCTCTTTTCTAAGCAACTCTGATGAAGTTATTCATCTAGGACATAATAACAAATAAGGGGACATATTGTTGACAGCACCAGAGGTTTAAGTAACAACAAGAATGGCAGTTCAGTAGAAGAAGGAAGCATCTGTGGCCCTAAAACTATAATTGAATCCTCCACCTCTTTGGTTGGCCCCAAGGTGCAAATTAATTCCTCATGGCCAAGCCACTACGTCTGACCCCTTAGGTAACCTAAGGGAGAAATGGGCAGAATCAATATTAAATGTTGTTAAATATCTTTAATTTAGGACCAGCAACTAGATTTCATTTAAAATATTTATATTAGATGATATAAAAATAAAGGGAAAAAGCATTTACATAGAGATATAACACCAGTAGTTATTTTAAAAAAATGGGGAATATCCAAACATTCTTTTTCTTCTAAGAACCACTAGAACTCTACTAAGTGCCATATAGGCCACACACAATTCTTTATATATATAATATAACATATATATATATATATATATATATGTTATTATATATATATATAAAATATATATGTTATATATATAATATATATAAATACTATTTATATATAT
Source organism: Panthera uncia (assembly GCF_023721935.1). Classification (NCBI taxonomy): domain Eukaryota; kingdom Metazoa; phylum Chordata; class Mammalia; order Carnivora; family Felidae; genus Panthera; species Panthera uncia. Next base: position 40,269,197 of record NW_026057576.1, read on the forward strand.
ATTTATATACAAATTTATATATATTATATACATATATAATGTATGTATGTGGTGTATATATATATATACCACATACAATTCTGCTACAAAATGCAAAGTTAAGAAAGTTTAGGAGCTGTATCTTTCAGGAAACCAAAAATATTAAATACATTCTATGGAATGATTTTTAATATTTAGATGTCAATCATGAAAAAGAAACCAAGGGAAAAAAACCCTCAACACATTAAGTAAAACTAAGATACCAATAAATTCTGACACATAATAAAGTACAAAAGAGAAGGTTATAATAATGAGATAATTAGAGAGTATAATAGTAACTTGATGACTGTATATTCTGGGCCCAAAAATCCAGACGGAATTGTCAGTATACATAGTAAAGAATTTTATACAGTAGAATAAAGATAAATAGCATTAAGTGAGTCCATAATATCTGTGCACCTACACTGAATATGACTATATCACAGTGTTTATGCAAAAGTTTCTAAATGTTATGGGTTTGTAACCACTAGTATTAATTTAATACAAATGTGTTTATACACAGAACGTGCAAGTGCTTTTAATGGAGTATGTATAAAACCATCCTGCTGTTATATAGGCTGTGCTGATTGCATTTTACTAATTTGGGGACAATATAATGCAATATGAAGAAACAATGTAACCAAGTTATGTTTCCTCAAGCTGGGTCCTTAGAATACCAAGAGTGCACCAAGCTCAAATATATCTTGGAAATTCAGCATATTATGTATTCCTGTCTTGGATGTATAAAGCACATTGGCATACTGAAGTCTCTGTGAAGTCCTGCAGTACAGATACTTATTTATCTTTGTTTAATTTAGTGTGTTTTGTTATCACCTATTAACATTTCAAGAATGTATAATATGCGTTGTGAAATGCTGATCTAAACTATAATTATGAAAGTTCTTTGAATATATTTATATTAGATCTTGGATATTTTTTATTTTTCTTGATTTTTCTCATAAAAACATGACAGAACTCATATTCCCCTATAGCCATATCCTGGTTCAGAAAGAAACACCTAGAACTTACAGAGGAATTTATATTTTTAAAATACAGTGCATTTCATCTGGCAATATTCTCCTGAAGCATTAGCAGCTACCCCAAATACGAAATCAGGAATCCTCATGTCACAGCTAGATCTCTGAAAGCCAATATCATTAGCACCTAGTCAGTATGTAAACCTCCAATATTTTTCTAAAACCACTGAAGTCTGTATCTTTCCTTATGGCCTGCCACTGTCTTCTTTTACAGTGCTGCTCTCAATCTATCTCAAGTACTAGAAATTCCTCTTATCGCCCCAAACTTCCAACAAAATGAACCTCCAGTTTATAACCTTACTACGGTTTCTACTCATTTTCTGAGGGGATAAATTTATGAACACAGACCCAAAAGGAATATCCTGGTCTCTGGTTCTTTCTACTGGGTGTCATTTATCTTTAGCCATTGTCTAAATACACTTGCTCAAAGGAAGACTTTAATACCCTCCTTACTTTCTGCAGTACTTACGGTGACCTAGATAATCATGGACATTTGCCAGAACTGTCATCCATGTGCAAATGGCCTCATAATATTAAAAGGTAAGTGCTGCTTGCGTTTTCTTAAAACTAAAGCTATATATCAGGTACGTGAATATACCAAATTAGAATGTGCTCCACGATAATTACATAGTTAGAATATGATGCACTTAATGTTTTGATTTTGGCAATAACAACAGCTAGCATTTATTGGTGATCTTATTTAGTGGTAGGCACTGTTATCCCCATTCTACAAATGAGCACACTAAATCTCAAAGAGATTGAGCACATTTTTCCAACTTAAACAATTAGGAAGTGTGGGAGATAGACTTCCCTGGAAGCCATGATTAATTGTATTATGTTACCCTTCTTCTACTCCAACAATTATTAATTGGACTCGGTTGTTTTAGATAGCCCAAGCTGAGTACCTTCACTCTGAAATTCTCCTGTGGGAGACATTTCTGTCTCAGTGTCAGCTAATCTTTTGAATGTGTGATTTGTGGGGCAGCCATTTTCCTCCTCGTGGAGAAAGACAAATGGAAGAGAGAAGAATAAAACAAATGTGATAAAAAAAAAATGAAGGACTCCTATTTCTTACTCTTGCAAATTTCTAATTTCTGCTCTTATGTTACAAGGTATACCCATAAATTTTCATATTAAATCACCACACAATTATATTTCCAACATAAGTAATTTGGCATTGCTTTACATTATATGACACCAAATAGTTTCTTGCTAATATTCTAAGTCTGCCTGATTCTTTGCCTTATTATGTGGCTTTTCCTTTAAGTTTCCTTCTCCTGTCTCTCTTATGTCAGGAAGGAAGGAAGGAAGGAAGGAAGGAAGGAAGGAAGGAAGGAAGGAAAGAAAGAAAGAAAGAAAGAAAGAGAAAAAAGAAGTTATGCCCTTCCTTTCTGGATATCTATAAAACAGACAGCTCCACATGTAACACTTTATAGAAACGGAATCATCCTTGATAAAATGAACAATCATTCCTAATTGAAATTTTTAGAATAAAGTGTTGAAAAAGCGAACAGAATTAGGTTTTACAAATTCAGGGAAATGCTGTAAGAAAATCACACCAAAGGATCTGTATGTGTTTAAAATAACTATAAATGAAAGTTATCTCAGTGCTCTACTTAAAAATACAGTTGCAAATAAAGTCAAGTAGTTATACGAAGTATTGACTGTGGTTTAAGGTAGGGAGTTCACTTGGAAGCAGATGGCCTGAAGAAGGAAGGAGCAGGGCATAATCATAAATCATAACAGAAGAAGACAAAGGATGAGGAAGCAAGGCAAGGAGGGTAAAAGAAGCCGGATAACAAAAGATCCAAGCAGAAGCAAAAGAGAAGGGGGTAAAAGGAAGGGCACAGTAATAAAAGGAAGGATAGGGATGCCAACATGATGTAACATGCCCAGAATTCTAATGAAAAGCTGCAGCACTGGAGAGCATAGAGCTAAGGAGCAACAGTAAAAGGACACACAACAGTAGGACAGTTTTTAAATGTAGCATTGTGCCAGGGGGCTTGTAGTGAGCCTCACCCCACAGAGAGTCCTTTAAAATTTAAAGTACATCGCTTTGCTTAATTGGAAGTCATTCTTTAAAAGAAGGCCACAGGTTTAGGGAAGAAAAACCTGACAACAGAACGCAATGAAAGAAGAAAAGAGGTGAAAGACAAAAGTGGGCAACATTACAATAACAGCAGTGCTAATCAATTACGATGTTGACGTGCCCAGAATGTTTTTTCCTCCCTTTAGAAAACCTTCTGCTTCTTTCCAAATTACTTCAACTCATAGTTAAGGTATCCCCACATATCAATCTAATACTTGGGATTTCCACACAACTCATTGGACTATTTTTTTACTACAGGTGTTATTTGAATAAGGCAACAATGATATTTCAGTTAACTGTGTCCTTGCAGAGATGAGTTAAACTTAGGTCAGAAGCACTACGTGGAAAACTACAAGAGCTTAGAGCTTAAAGTTGCCACCAGGAGTCATGCTTCATCCAACGTAGCAACAAAATTCTAGACACGTTGATATGGATGTAAATCTTCATATTTCTACCCTTGTCTTTTTTACCTAATTTACTTCCATGGTCATCTTATTTAGGGTGAAAGACTGAATATGCAGGAAATGACCAGACAAATATGACAACAGAACTCTGACCCACATAAAATGTCCATTAAGCCAAGCCACAATCTCTGCAGCAACTATTCCAGAACAGTTAGTACTTTGTCAACAAATGCTTGCTATTTTGCTACCACCCCTTTCCCTTTACAACTCAAGTGAGACCAAACAGTAAGCCAAATCACCTTCTGGAACCAATCTAAGGCCCCACTTTTAATGAGCTCACCTCCAGCTTCCCCATGCCAACAACCTCCAATTAGAGCATGTCTGAAGTCTTCCTTTTTTTTCCCCCTTACTCCCCTGACTGTCTTGAAAGATGCCGAACACAAGTGATGGCTGAGTCCCTTGATGTAATAAGCTCTGAATTACTGACCTCTCTTTGTTCTCATTTGGGTGGTCTTGTATATTGCTACAAATGCTTGGGTTAAAAATATCATATCAATGCTCATGACTCCCAGTATTATACTTCTAGCCCAGACTTCCCCTGAATGCCTGACTTCCTTCACAACATCAGTACATGGAAATTTAGTGACTTTGTTAAAGTTAACAAGTGCAAAAATACCGACACCCCACACATTTCCTAAATGCTCTACCATTCCAGTGTCCTAAGTCCAATATTTTGACAAAGCTCATGATTTCTCTCATTTCACATGCTTTGCATCGATTCAATGGTAAATTCCAATCACCCAAAAGATATCCAGAATATGATTAAATTGTACTGTTTTACCATTACCTACTTAGTTGTTTGTCCACGGTATCATCACCTTTCTTCCAAATAACTGTAATAGCCTTTTAATTGATTTCCCTGCTTCTACCCTTGACCTCCTATTTCCTGTCAAAACCACATCCACAGTGGTCCTTTTAAAGTGTCAATCAATTTGGCACTTCTCTGCTCCCTTTCTCACTCGGAATAATTGTCAATGTTTTAAAATTCTCTACAAGGTCTTACATAATCTAGTTATCACCTTCTCTCCCTCAGTTAACTCCCAGCTACAGCTGTATGGAGTGTGCTAGTTACCTCTCCAAAGGCTGGGCAATGACCTTTGATAGAAGTCTTGTTTGAAAAAAGAAAAACAAGTGTTAAAGGATAAATTTTAAAAGAATAAAACCATAATTCTCACACAAGTATAACATAAATGATGTCAAATAATTTATTTAGCTTTTTAATTAATGAGGGAACCAGTAAGATGTTACAACTTGTTCCAAGGAGATCCAAAAAAAAGCAGAGACATATACAGAGACTAAGGGATTCTGAAATGAATTTACAAATAGATGCAGATCAGAATTAGCCAAAGGAGCAATTAGTTTTCTGTGTATAAGGATCATTTCCATTCTTATCACTTTTCTCCAACCTCTGCAGTTTTAAAATAGTCCAACACAATGAAAGGCAGAAACAGTAAATAATCACATGAGTGAGTTAGAACATTTCCTAGTGTTTTCTTTTTTTTTTTTTTCGTTTTCGTTCTTTTGTTTACTTAAAAATGTTTCAAAACTTTTCCTAGCAAAAGGAAGAAACTGGGAGGAAGAGGGGAGGAAGGGAGAGAGGAGGAAGGGGCAAGGGAGGGAAGGGGAGAAGAGAGAAAGGGAGGGGAAGAATGTGTTTCTGTGCATCATGTGAAGAGAACTCAACTTTCTTTAAAATTTGAAAGAGGCAACATGGAAAGATCACACAAGTCAAAACCAGACCCGAAGATGATAAGATGTATTGTGAGAATTCAGGAAATGGATTTTGAGCTGTAATAGGGAAGTAGAGTTGGGCTAAAGAAGGCTTGATAAAAAATTTTTAGGTTGTGATCTCACAGTCATGGGTTTGAGCCCTAGGTCTGGCTCTGCATTGACAGCTCAGAGCCTGGAGCCTACTTTGGATTCTGTTTCCCTCTCTCTCTTCTCTTCCCCCACTTGTGTGCACACGCATGCACACTCTCTCTCTTTCAAAAATAAATGAACATTAAAAAAAGCATACATATACAGAGAGTAAGAAAAATGGAGAAGTATAGGAATCTCTTTAAAGCACAACATTAGGATGAAGATTCAAGAGTTCTTACTACTCTAGTCCCTACAGGTACATTTGAGTCACTATGTCTCTCATGGTTATGAGAATATACTCCCATCCCTGTGAATACCAGCTGTTCCAAAGGCTTTGGTGGGATTCCTGTTCCACTTACTCCCAAAATTATCTCAAAATAACCTTGCAATATTTGAGGTAGCTTGAATTAGTCTTTTTCCCCCTCCTACATAGCAAAGACCCCAAATATAGCAGTATTCATGTTAGTATTTGATTTATACCACAATTCTTGGGGTATAGTATGAGTTACATAAATGCTTAGACAACGAAAGTGTCTTGAACAAATGTAGTCAAATTTCTTGAAGTCAGCCAACCCGTCTTTTCGACTCCTTGTGCATCTAAAGTATATTCACTAACAGCAAGAAGCTTCTCACATATCAGCCCCACTTGTTCACCTCTTTTCTCACAGATCTTTAGGTATACTGACTTTTTTAACCCAAGAGTTTCAATAACATAATTATTTACACATTAAATTTACAATCTCTTTCTCTTTCAAATATAGTAAAAGAGGGTAGGTAGTTCAGTGTTTTCCTTTAGTCATCTGCCTAATAATGAAATTTAAGCCTCTGTTGCTCATTGTCTATCTTTTACTCTATGCTCTATTTCTCAAAAAATAAAACCATGAAGAGATTTGTTGAAATTCCTAACAGAGGAAAAAAAAATCAGTAGAATATACTACAAAATTTTGAGTTTTAACCATGAAAAAACAAAAGTCTAATAAAAATGGATTATACTTTTATAGGTAATATTCTACTTTGTGTTAAGGATATAGATATAGAAAGAAAAATGGGGGTGCCTGAGTGGTTCAGTTGGTTAAGTGTCTGACTCTTGATTTTGGCTCAGGTCACGATCTCATGGTTCATGAGATCGAGCCCTGCATCAGGCTCTGCGCTGACAGCATGGAGCCTGCTTGGAATTCTCTCTCCCTTTCTCTCTGCTCCTCTTTCACACGCCCTCTCACTCTCTCTCTCTCTCTCTCTCTCAAAAACAAAACAAAACAAAACAAACAAACAAAAAAACTCCAAAGAACAAAACCCTTAAAAAAAATACAAATAAGAATTTATATATGACAGGTAGAGCCAAATTATTCCCTTCCTCTCTCTCCTATCCCTCATCTTACCTTTGTTCTTTTTCTTCTAAAAATGTGATTGATGTAGAAAATTAATTTAAACTGAGTACAAAAGGAAAAGCATCCCCATGGTTCATTTTTCCAATGAGGTACCAATATTGGAAACATCACTTTATAACTTAAAGAATTTTAAGGCCTTATATCATCTAGGAGACCAGAAAACCACTAGTAGTTGGTGTTTAAAACACTCCTAGAAGAGTCTCAGTGTCAAAGAACTCATTATTTTGAGGCAGACATTTTAGGTACTGATAACTATGAGTAAATTTATTTTTGTACATTAATTCAAAAATATTCCTCTCTGTGGAGCACCTGGTGGCTTAGTCGGTTAAGTATCTGACTTCAACTGAGGTGATGATCTCACAGCTCATGAGTTCAAGCCCCACATCAGACTCTGCTGTCAGTGCAGGGCCCACTTCAGATCCTCTGTCCTCCTCGCTCTTTGCCCCTCCCCCCATGCTCGCTCTCTCTCTTTCCCTCCCTCTCTCCAAAATAAATAAACATTAAAAAAATAAAACTATGTTTCTCTGTAATTCCTACTTGATCATTCAGAATAATACAAAAATAAACCTAATTCCCTTTTTCACATGATAATCCTTAAATGTAAAAGAATCGTTATACTCTTCCTAAAGCATCTCAGTCTGGGAAACTATCCTTCACATTATATGATATACATACAATTCACTATTTTAATTATATTGTTCAATAACTCTAATTTTTTACAATTACTTTTATTTTAGGGCAACAATGCTATACTGCTATACTGCTCGATTCCTCTGTACACTGGAGTTACCAAATAACTGTTTGTTCTTAAGCCATATTCTCATCTTTCTGGGGCCTGTGAATTATGTAGATATGCCAATTAATAAAACCTAGAAGCTTCATTAGGGATATTTTGTTTGCTTTTAATTTTTATATTTTCTCCGCTGTCTCTGTCTCTTTGTCTCTTTCATCATGCTATATTGCTATTCCTTAGGAGATAATAGTTAATTTAATTCTCCAGGTTTAATATTCTCCAAACTAGATCTTGCCCCTTCCTAATTTGGGCAACTGATTCTTTAATTTGGTACTTTTACATTTGTCTTGTTAAGATTTCTTTTGATTCTTCCTTCAATATATAAATCATCAATCTTTAGACTAAGTAAATAAGTATCACTGGAGGGGAACTTCTTAAACTTGATAAAGACTATCTACAAAAAAAATCCCTAAAGTTAACATCATACTTAATAGTGAGAAACTCAAAGATTTCTCACTATGATCAGGTACAAGGCAAGGATGTCCCTCTCACTACTCCTTTGCAAGGTCATACTGGAAGTCCTTCCTTTTTTTTAAATTTTTTTTTTTTCAAAGTTTTTAATTTATTTTTTTTTTTGGGACAGAGAGAGACAGAGCATGAACGGGGGAGGGGCAGAGAGAGAGGGAGACACAGAATCGGAAACAGGCTCCAGGCTCCGAGCCATCAGCCCAGAGCCTGACGCGGGGCTCGAACTCACGGACCGCGAGATCGTGACCTGGCTGAAGTCGGACGCTTAACCGACTGCGCCACCCAGGCGCCCCTGGAAGTCCTTCCTAATGCAACAAGGCAAGGAAAGATAATAAGGGCATACCCATTGGAAAGGAAGAAGTAAAACTGTCTTTGTTCACGGATGACATCATCATCAATTACCACTTATTTGTTGATGATTTGTGTTGTATCTTCAGTGTAGATATTTCCTCTGAGCCTTGAACCTAGAAATTTGACTTTTTATAGCATTGAGTATCTATGCCATATTTACTTGAATGTCTTAGAAATCTCTAATAGCCAACATATCTAAAAGTAGGCTCAACATCTTATTCTCAAACCTGTTGTTCTTCTTGTGTTCCTTTGATGAGTGAATTAAGATAGTATCATACTCTTCCCAGTCATGTGATACCCAAATTGGATCTCTGCTGGATATCTTTAGTCCTCCATTTCTTTTTGGCTCAAAACTTATCACAAATTCCCCTTGGATCAGGCTGTCATTGTTACATTCCAGTGTTAGTACAATAGACAATCAAGGGCACTCCTTACTTTTATTCCTGTGTGTGTGTGTGTATGCTACTAAGCATGCATTTTTAAAAAAACTTCACCATTATTCTGCTTCCAGTAACATTTCCATAAAATGAAAATCAATTTGTTACTTCTCTGTTTAACAATCTTCAAAACTTCCTTTTAGCTTCAGTAGACAGTCCAAACTTTTTAGAATATATGACATGCTTCTAGGGACTGTTTCAGTCTTTATTTTCAGCTGCCTTTATTTCCAACCTCTGCATTCTTTTCTTCCTGTCACTGAACAAATTGCTATTTATCCTAGTTACCAACTTACATTGCTATCGTTGCTCCTTCTGCTTGGGAAAACTCTTTCAAATACCTACTAGGTCAATGTTGCTTGGTTAACTCCTATTCTTTTTTCAGTCCATGAAGACTTTCTTGAGATTTCTTGACATTTTATGCACTGACTGTCCTTTGTGCTAACCAAAATTTTAGAACTTATCACAATGTGCTAAACAGCAAGTCAGACTTTCTGCTTGTCTGACTTGCCAAGCAGACTATGGATTATTTAAGAGCCCAAAACACAGCATCTTATTCCATCTTAGTCCCTATAATTTCAAAGACTACAGAATACCTATGTTTAATAAAAGTTTTCTGAATGACTGTCAAGCCATTGCTTTGTGTTCATTTCATTTTTAAATACATTTCACCAACTACAGTGGACCTGTTGCCCCATTATGCATTTTCTACAGATTTATGGTTTTCAGTATATTCTGAAATTTCTAATCATTTAACTATTTAATTCTAATGACAATATCTTATATCTGTATATATATAGTCAAAGAATGGATAAATATAATTCCAAAGAGGGACAATTAATTGTGATTCAATAAAATCCTTAGGCTTAGAAAAGGATCTTTCCAAGAGAATAGCCAGTTTTTTCCAAGTCTATGCAGGAGGAAATGGTAGTAATCAAAGAATAAACCTTCATTAGAGGTTTTAATTTATTTCCAATAAAAAGCTTTAGAAACTAAAATAACCTGCTAAGGAAGTTTATGGAATTTCTTCTGTACAAGCATGACAGCTATATATAGGATTGCTATTGAAGTCAGACAGTTTGTATCCAATTTGTGTCTGAATATGGTTCTAGTGAAAACAGAGAAGATAGCTTTTTAGGGTTATTTTTAGCCTTTTAGATTTTGAATCCACCTTATTTTATTTATGATCATGAAATTCTTGAATAGTATGCCCAGATAATACTCCATGTTGTTTCATTAGCCTAATAAAATAAAACCTTGTGTTTCCTATACATGAGAAATGTAAATTATCTGTACAATATTAAGTTTATAAATGTGTTTTCCAAGACACAACATGATGGATTATAGTCCCACTGAACATTCAATATGAGTTCTCGCATGGAAAGGAAAAGGAAATTCACTTTGAACTGAATTGAGATAAACATATCTCATAAGTGAATCAAGTTTCAATAATTCACAAGCAGTAAAACCCAAAGTAAGTCAAAGGAAATATATTATAAGTGCCATAGCCCAAATCCAAACTAGTATTATCATAATATTAAATTATATGTCCTATTTATCAATAGATTTCTCTTCCACACCTTTCTGGAAAACACAGTTTGAAATATCTCATATCAATATTCAATAAAAGTGTATATTTTATATCATTAAATATAGACTCTGCTATGTTTCTTAAAACATCTGATGTTGCTTTATTATCTTTTGTGAACCATAAAAATGTCACCATATGTGGATGGCTATAAGCACTAGTATACTTCTCTTGAAAAGTCAAAATATTTTTGGAAAAATTTTTTTCTCATTTATTTTCTTTCTTGCATCTAAGATTCTTTTTGATTTGAAAATAAAATGCAATCTTCAATTTTTTAGGCAATATTTTTAAAATTCAACCTGCTATTATCATCTGTGATGTAATATAAAATTTAATGTCTACACTGATCTGGCTTAAATAATATCTAGATGTTTGCATATAGGCCAAATTTGGGAAATAATTTAAAGTTATTCAATTATTAGCTTCTATTTGAGGTAAGAGAGAAAAATTTCACCACCCTAAGGCAAAACTAATGGAGCATTACAAAAATTTATTTTTCAAAGTCATTAAAGTCAAATTTCTAAATCCTAAATATCTAACAAATACCTTCATTGTTTTGTTTCCATTTTAGACCTAAATAAGGATTGATAGTTTATTTCTGCCAAATTGCCATGTTTCCAAATTTTGTTAATATAAAACTAATTGAGTTCTTGAATTTAGACAGGCTTATTTGACAATTAGCATTTTTATTTGTATAAGGATAAGTATATGAAAATTACCCTAAGAGTTTTAATTGATCCACAAACTTCAAAATCTTCCAAGAGATGCAGTTTATGAGAGAAACTTTATGATACGTATTAATTGTTGATATTTTACCTACTCAGTTCTTGAAGCTCACATCACCTCACTTTATTTAGCTCATCTCACCTCAGTATGGACATGTGTGATATTTACAATCTCTGATACTAAAATGGAAATTTACAATTTAAGCATATATGTATATATTTTACTAAAATTAAATATTTTAACAGAAACAAGTGTTGGTTACACCATCAAGAACACAAATAAAGCTTATAGGTCATGATGTAGACCAAGTACTATTACAGATTTGAGACCTGTTTCTATGGCTTTGAAAATCTAACCTTGAAAATCCTCTGCATATAATTTTATAAACTTAGTCATCAGGGAGTGTTTTCATTTACCTAATTGTCCTATTGAGGATATTTCCACCTCTCACAATGTCCCTTTAACTCTGACATCAATAGGACAGAAACTTAGAACTCTTCCTTACAGTTCTATCAGGTGTGGCCACAGATTATTCCTTTCATGTTTTTAAATTTAAAAAGTGCTACTCAATCACCTTTAGTTAATTGTTTAGATCACCTTCCTCCACACTAATCAATTTTGATGGATATATTTATTAGTCTTGTAATTAAAAACATACAGGGGCGCCTGGGTGGCTCAGTCGGTTAAGTGGCCGACTTCGGCTCAGGTCACGATCTCGCGGTCCGTGAGTTCGAGCCCCGTGTCGGGCTCTGTGCTGACAGCTCAGAGCCTGGAGCCTGTTTCAGATTCTGTGTCTCCCTCTCTCTCTGCCCCTCCCCTGTTCATGCTCTGTCTCTCTCTGTCTCAAAAATAAATAAACGTTAAAAAAAACAAAAAACAAAAAACATACAATCTACAAAACTGATGCCAAGAATTCATTCCCCAAATTAGCAGGTATAAGCTATTGAATATGTGCTCAAATACCACAAATTAACAATCAAGGCAGATAGTTCAATTCTCTATTCAGAGCTCAACAAATTTCTGTGGCAAATATTTATAGGTGTATTGTATTCCAATCTTTCTCAGTGTATATTAAGATTAAGGATACTTTTATAGAAAGAAAAAGGTATCAAAGTGGCCTTTTTTTAATAGCATTAACATTCTGAAGGCCTCACAGCTGTCAAGCCAACTTGTAGGTATGCTTATAGTATTAAGAGCATCATTATAATAATGACTATTGGAGATTATACTTTGAAAATTTTCATGATAGCAACATTTTGTATTTTTGTTCATATTTTATATTATCTCAGTAATCACCTAACCGGGCTATTATAAAATCACAGTGCGACAAACAAATAACAAATCAGCTTATTTGTAACAATTCCGGCAATATAACTGTGTAGTCAACAATTTAGCCTTACCCAATGAGAAGTCTGACCTTTTCCCTTGGCTTCTGGAAGGTAATCTATGTCATACCTGATATGATTGACTTTGTTTAGGGCAGAGGCTGACTACATCAGGTATTGTGGTGATGCTAGTCATACCCCAAACACCGTAGGGAGTGGGTTGGCCGGGCCACAAAACACCAACCATGTGATTTAGGGTGAGCCACATGATATCAGTCAACATGGTGACTAAGTCAACCACATGGGCAATCAGTGAATCAATCAATGAGACGTATGTAATGAGACCTCAGTAAAAACTCTGTACATCAGAGCTTTAAGGTGAGCTTCCCAGGTCGGCAGTACTCCCTGAATTTTGCCATACATCAATGACAGGAAGATAACACATTCCAAGCACATCGGAAGCTTTGCATTTGATACCTTCCCAGACTTGGTCCTTTGACTCTCCTTCTCAGGCTGGTTTAATATTCATCATTTCCCTATAATAAACTGAACCATGAGGGGCACCTGGCTGGCTCAGTCGGTAAAGTAGGCAACTTGATCTTGAGATTGTAAGTTTGAGCCCCACGTTGGATGTGGAGATTACATACAAACAAAATCTTAAAAACAAACAAACAAACAAAAAACAACTGTAACCATGAGGATAATAGCTTCCATTGAGTTCTGTAAATTCTCCAGTGAATTATTGTACCTGAGAGCGGTTTTGCAAAACCCCAAAATTGCAAGTGGCATCAGAATTGAAGGCAGTCTCGGGGACTGTGCCTTCAGCCTTTGCCGTTTGGCAGTTTTCAATCCTCTAGCATACTACTAGTGTATACTAGACTGCAGTTTTAGTTGATATCTCTACCCCTGCTTAGTTGCAAATTTTTCAAAAATATTTAAAATATGTAACTGGTCAAATAAATAGTAGTTTTACGTATCGAGTGCTAACTATACAGTAGGCTCTGCACATGTATTAAAAACTGCTTTATCTTATCAGTCTGTGAAATAGATATTGTTATGTCTGCTTCCAGAGAGGAGGAGAAATAAATAGCTTGTCTAAGACTCAACACCTACTGTGTGGCAAAGCCAGAATTCAAAACCAGCTCAATTTCAAATCCCACACTCTGAATGACTATCAAATGCAGCCTTTCCTTGTTAACACAGCTCCCAAACCTATTTTGAGGCTGAGTTGATTAAGTCTGAAATATCTTAAGGCTAAAAGCGTATGCAATTTTGATTAACATGATTAGCTAAAATACAAGGAATAGCTGGTGAAGACACAAAAATATAGTGCTGGACACTTTTGGTGAACCCAAAATATACAGTTGTTCATTGCAAAATTATATCTACAACAGATTGTGTTACTGACTTCTCAAAGTTTCAAGAGTATCAGCTAATTAGGGCAGCTGTGAAATCTCAGGCTGATTTTACTACTTTCATTTGACACAACATGCTGTCAAGATGCTCCCAAATATAATGTGAAGTTTAACTATCAAACACTTGCAAAATCTTATGTAACTAAAGCTCATTGTATTAGGACTGGGGAGGTTTCTAACTATTAAAATAGGGAGAGATTTGTGAGATATCAGAAAACGTCTCATAAACCAAAGACTGGGTACACTTTGTGCACAAACACAAGGTTATCTGGTATCACATACATTTACAAACATTTAGATATGCACATAACTGTGTATGTATAGAAATGCGGGACGTAGGCAAACCTAACTGAAGAGAACCACAAATCTTCTTGTCCAGGCACATATAGGAATTATATAGGCATGACAGAAACTGGTAGAAAAACCAATAAATTTGAAGTCAGAATTTCATGAATTTTAATCTGAGGTTTGTCTCTGTATGATTTTGCTCATCTCCTCATGCAGTAATTGTAAGAATTTAATGAAACATAATGTGTTTGAAAATGTTCCTTATACATGTTGAAACATTATAATTGTTCAATAAAACTTAGTTGAGGATATTAAGCTTTTGATTCATATATTATATTAATTATATATGCTATTATAGTTTAATATATTTATAATATTTACTTTCTTACAGTCAGAACTTTGGAGTTTGTTATGGCATGAATTATATATTCCCCTAAAATTCATACTCTCGAGCCCAAATACACAGGATTTCAGAACGTGGCTGTATCTGAAAAGAGGGTCTTTAAGATGTAATTACAGTAAAATGATGCTGACAGGGTGGGCTCCAATCCAGTTTGACTGGTGTCTTATAAGAAAAGGAAATTTGGACACACAGAGAGACAGGGGTGTGCACTCACAGAGAAAAGACCATGTGAAGACACCATAAGGCAACAATTTGCAAGCCAAGGAAAGAGGCTTCAGAAGAAACCAAACCTGACAACACCTTGATCTTGAACTTCCAACATCCAGAACCGTGAAAAAATAAATTTCTCTTGGTTAAGACATCTAGTCTTGTTTTGTATTTTGTTATGGTGGTATTTTGTTCTGGAAGCCCTAGCAAACTAATATAGTCTTCTAATCAAAAAAAAAAAAAAAAAAAAAACAGTTTCAGATTAACATTTAATTGGCAGTACAAATGCTTGTTCAGACATTGAAAACTGGTCACTACTACAATAGTTTTCAATGCATGAATCACAGCATGCAAGTAAGTAGCTCTATTCTCTTTAACTTGAAGATGCTTATGACAGTCTCACTTCTATCTGTGCTCACAGAGCTCCCATTTCTGAAACTTACACTTCCAATACATCTACCTGAATCTAATCTGTCACGCAGAAACTAGCTCACTCCATAAAGATGTAACCAATGATTCAAGCCCCCAGAGATCCTTCCCCGGAATTGACCCTTACCTTTTTTATCTGGTAACCTTTCAGGATCATTTGCCTTACTTATAAAGCAATATAAAATGTAATTTCCTGAGAGAAAAAAGCATGGGAGCCTATAGTTTGGGTATTTTACACAAGCGCCAGGAGAATGCATTCCATAAAATAAGCATGAAAATGATGTTGAATTAATGGATAATTTTAATAAAATATTAACAGGTGAAAATTATTATACAATATTTTTATTTTGTATTCATTCATCAAATGATAGCTGTTTTATACAGGTTGCAGTAACCAATTAAAAAATATTAGATAATAATAAGATATTAGATATTAGATACTAATAAGAAAAATTCTTATTTCTTTTTGCCATATAAAAACACACACACATTTGGGGCACTTTGGTGGTTTAGTCAGTTAAGCATCTGACTTCAGTTCAGGTCATGATCCCACGATTCTTGGGTTTGAGCCCCGCATCAGGCTGTGTGCTGACAGCTGAGAGCCTGGAACCTGCTTCAGATTCTGTGTCTCCCTCTCTCTCTGCCCCTCCCCTGCTCGTACATGTGCTCTCGCTCTTTCTCTCTCTCTCTCTCTCTCTCTCTCTCTCTCTCAAAAATAAAATAAAGATTAAAACATTTTGGTTTTGTCTGGTTTCCTTTAATGTCATTACCATAGTGATTCAAGATGGATACATTTAGTGGTTCTTGAAGCTTTGTCAGATATCTCGTTCAGAATCTCATCAAAAGCTATAGATTTTCTCACTTCAAACTCACACACACACACACACACACACACACACACACACACACACTTCTCTGCAATCAGTGTCAGAAGTTCACAGATTCCTCAAAATTCATGTCTATGATCACCATCTTAAACACACTTAGAGTGATTAATAGGCTATTATCATGGAGATCACTAGGTTTTTGTAGGAAAGCGATATGTGAAAATGGTCAAGTTTTCATTTAATGAAAGTATACTCACTGCTTAAGTGAGGAGTAAACTCACTGCTTAAGAAGGATCTATGCAGTGATCCTTCATGGTGAATGAAGGATCTTGAAACCTTCATGGTGGTGCACAAATAACTTGGAAGAGCACCATAAAATTTGCCAAAGTCATAACAGGACATCCATTGCAATTAAGTAATTCGATAGATATCATTTTATCATGTTCCATTTCATTGTTTTAACCAGACAGGTTATTTTATTGTACTTTTTTTGGATTATTTTGTAAAACAAATCTTTTGTAAGGAAACAAAAACAAGTGAAGTCACAAGATACAACTTAAACTTGTGTAAGACATGTGCCTGATTTTGAAGTAGCTTAAAGTCCACTTAGGAAAATAGACACGTCCACAATAAAACGGAAAACAAAGATGCAAAAGAGAAAGGAAACATGAAGTGCTATGTTCACAAACAGCCAGCCCAAAGGTGTCAAATAAGATTACTGCTTTACCCCCGTTCATTTGAAACCCTCTCTCGGCACTGTGACTGGAAGTAGAGAGTTAACTCTGGGTAGTGGAATTCTGATGCTTGTGCCTGAAATTCCTAAGCTGTAAAACATTTTTTTAAATATTTGTTTATTTTTGAGAGGGAGAGTGTGTGAGCAGGACAGAGACAGAGGGAGACAGAGGATCCAAAGCAGGCTCCGTACTATCAGCACAGAGCCCAACTATAAAACATTTTTTAAACAGTTATCAATTCTTAGAAGTCATAATTATTATTTTCATAATAATCCATTTATAGTCCCTGAAAGATACTTTATGCCTCTATGAAGACTAAATGGGCCTGAAAGAACAAAAATCCTTATTGTATTTATGAAATAACTAAGCAATTTATATACTTAGATCAAATGCTCAAAACTATGAAGATGGTATCTAAAGCATGACTTTGAAGTAAAAGTTAATCAGGAATATCAGTGAATTACCATTTTTAGAGAAGCCCCAAACTAAATGAAAAGCATACAACCACTGTCCAAATTAAACATTATGATTGTGTTAGTCTTTCAACATCCATCACCCACAATACATGTCCATACGAGAAAATACACTCCCCAAACTTGGTTAATTACACATAAAGTCAAGTGTGTCATTGTTTTACTTTCTGTAGTAAACAAATGCTATATAATAAAATGAATCTTTATTATGTTATTCCCTCCATACTCCATACCATACCCCACACACAAAAAAAGAAAAAAATCCAGATATAAAGAATCACGTTCAGTTCAATGTTATTCTTCCAAGGTAACAGTTTTAGACTGAAAGAAAATACGGCTCTTAGTCCCAATCAGACCACCAATCTATTGACTTTCATAATCTGATATCTCAAATTTATCAGTTCTGGCATTTACTAGCTACTTCCTCACCTATAGAAATAAAGAGATCATCTGTAAATATCTTAGAAAAGTTTCTTGTTTCTTTGCACGTTCTCTTTTGCTTTATTCATGTTTTTCCTACATTCAATTGTATACAATGAGCATATACTCCAGAGTCAGAGTGTCTAGATCCAAATTCCGGCTCCATGACTTCTTAGTTATAAAACTGTAAATAATTTATTTTTTCTTTCTGTATCTCAGTTTTTCTGTATCTCAGTTTCCTCAGAGAATGAGAGTAACAGTATCTGACTCCTAAAGATGATGTGAAGATCAAGAGTTAACCCTCAGCAATTAGAATAACGCTCCACATTTAATGAAGATGAAGTAACTGTTAACTCTGATTGTTGCTAATGACAGTGATGACGATGATGATGGTCTCTTATTCATGTACCAGTTTTATGGATTTTTTTCCCAAGTATTCTACCTGAAGAGGTTCATAAGATACAGAAAGCCATTCCTTTCAAAGTCCTAATACTCAATTTCCTTCTTGAGTTAAATTCATCACTGCTTGTACGACAAGCAAAAGGAACACCATCTTAAAATGTGACCAGAATAATAGGCTTGATTCAACAAAAAGTAAATTGCTCCTGAGCAGGAGGTTTCCTAATTTGACTTGAGAGATCAACCAAGCAGGAGTGAGCTGGTTCCAACACCTCAGTACAATGCTAATGATTTTTTCATGTTGAATTAATAGGATTGAAATGTTTGTGATTTCAGCAGCTGCTGGGAACAGTGGGAGGGCTTTCACCAATACACTGACAGCCTTGTGCCCCTCACATGGCTGTGTTTAGATAAAACAGGAATGCTAACAGTCTGTCTAGAGTATGCTAATCTTAAATTAATAATAATTATTTCCACCAAAGGCAGATATCGAACATCTCCTCCATCCCATGGAGAATTTGTATATTTTTTATGTGTGCATGAAAGGGTAATTTGTTGTGCACATAAAGCAAAATTTATGTTTTGAAGCAGGTGAGTGGCTAGTACTTAGCTGTCTGATTAATTATCACAGCAAGAAATGATTAAGATTTGCCAACATGGAGAACATTTTTACTTTGCTCAAGCACATTATTACCCCCTTAGATCCTTTCCCTGGCTCCCGATGGCCTCCTGTTTAAAATTTAAATGTTTCTTCTACATCCGTATTGAGATTTTCTCCTCTCAGAAACACTACTAACTGATTCATTTCTGCTCATTTTACCCAACACACGGATATATTCGCTCAAATCATTTTTTCTTGTTTCATTCTCTCTCCATTCGTTTGGCCTTATCTGTATGTTGTCACATACCTTAAATTTGTCTACTATTTTAACTTCAGATTGCAAACAATATAATGGGAATGTTTCCCTTTACTGTACTAAAGAAAAAATTATTGCAGTGCTAACAGGAGGAATAAATAGAATTTTCAGATATGAAAGTACACTTTAAGTTTCATTTAAAGAATAATAATAAATAGAATAAATTATATTAAATAAAGAAAGAAAGGAATAATGGTATATGAATCAAAAGAGGATCGACAGCCATTCCTAATAAAAATCTCCAAAACAAGTAAGCACAAAAATTCAGTTGAAATTCTTTTAAAAATTCACAAAAATGGAGGGGGTAGGAGTTAAGATGGCAGAGTAGTAAGGGGCCCCTGGGCTTGTCTGGTCCGTTGAACACAGCTAGATCAACATCAAACCATTTTCGACACCTAAGAAACTGTTCTGAGCATTAACGGGACAATCCGCATAATTTGAGGGAGAGAACACAGCAGGTACATGGTAAGGAGAGGTGAATTGGAGGAGAGAAGAGCCGTGGTGCTACAGAGAGGAGAGAGCCATTTTTGCGGGGGGAGAAAGACAGAAGGGGAGAGAGAGCAGAACATCAGGTTTGCACAAGAAAGCACTCCTCCTGAAAGCAGCTAGAGAGAAAGAGTGAAAATGTGCACAGGGAACTGCACAAGAAAACTGTTCCCCAAAACCACTGATGGGGGAAAAAGAGGGTTGCAATCCCACCAGTGGAGCACAGAGTCTGAAGTTTCAGAGGTCACCTCCTGGTGATGCTCTGGCAAGGAAGCAGGATGGAGCCCCAGCAGCAGGCAGCTCCATCTAAGGATTGCCTAGGATGCACAGGGAGAAGCAGTTCCCCTGCTTGGAGTGCATTTGGTAGAGGTGATACGGGCTCTCCATGGGCAAAAGACCCAGAAGGCACCCTCAAGCCACCACACTATAGGTATAGGAACAAATACACTGGCTGAGGGCAGAAAACCTGGTGTCGGTTGTGTGTTGTGATTTACCATAAAATCTGAGCCACTGCTGCTGTGTGGTGGTATGACCATTCCTTGGGACAAGCCTGCCCTGGCCACAGCTCAGCAAGACCCTCCCCCAGATCACAGCAGGTCCAAACCAAGGGGGCCTCTCAAACGTGGGGTTTTGAGACACAGCTGTGCCCTAGATAAAACTCTGGAAGGAATTACCTCCTGGTAGGTGGATAGCTCGGACACTGAAGGGAGAAGGTGGGGAGCTGACTGAAGTGGGGGACACAAGACAGGTATTGATCGCACTTTTTTGAGGGTGTGAACTTCCCACTCTGGGGAATAGAGAGTGAGATGAAACCATTTTCATCATTAGCCCACCAGCACTGATCTACCCAAGTGAGCTAAACAGTCCCACCAAGGGGAGAAAGCTCCGCCCCTCTGAGCCTTCCAGCACATCTTCACTAAGGCAAGTAGGCCTGAGAATCAGAGCAGCAGGCCTCTAACCCAGAAGATGGGGACAAATTCCTTCCACCAGCTCAGTCTACAGTACAGGGAGTGCTGCAAAGTTTCAGCTCCAGGGGAAAGTGGACATAGCTTCATTTGGGCTCTTAGGTTTGATCGTTTGTTCGTTTTTTTTGCTGTTGTTGCTTCTGTTTTTGTTTTTGTTGTTATTTGTTTTTTCTGTTTCATGGATACAGATAGAGTAATTTTTTTTAATTTTACTTTTAGTTTTTTAAATTTTATTATTTCTTTAATTTTTAAATTTTTTCTTATATTTTTTTCTCTTCTTTTCTCTTTTTTTCTATCAAGTTTCTCTTAGCAAGCAGACCAAAACACACCTAGGATCTAGCTTCCTTTGTTTTAATTTTTAAATTTTTTTTAATATTTACTTCATTCTATTATTATTATTGTTTTTTCTTCCTCCAAAATGACAAGATGGAGGAATTCACCTCAAAAGAAAAAACCAGGAAGAAATGACGGCCAGAGACATAATCAATCTAGATACAGGTAATATGTCAGAACTAGAATTTAAAACAATGATTATAAGGTTAAGGACACAAGCTGAGCATGTAAAAAGCATAGAATACACCACAGAATCCCTTTCTGCACAAATACATGAATTAAAATCTAGTCAGGCCAAAATTAAAACTGCTATAACCAAGATGCAAAACCAAATGGAATCCATAAAAATGAAGATGGACAAGTCAGATGAGTGAATTAGTGATACAGAAGATAAAGTTATAGAAAATAATGAAGCAGAAAAGAAAAGGGAAACAAAGGTAAGGGATCATGAAGGCAGACTTTGGGGACTCAGTGATTCATTAAGATGTAATACATTTGAATCATAGGAGTCCGAGAAGATGAAGAGAAAGAAAATGGGACAGAAAGTTTATGTGAGCAAATTATACCTGAAAACTTCCCTCATCTGGGGAAGGACACAGACATCAAAATCCAAAAAGCACAGAGAACCCCCATTAAAATTAACAAAAGTCAGCCATCGCCAAGACATATTGTAGTCAAATTCACAAAATGCATAGACAGGGAAAGAATCCTGAGAGCAGCAAGGGAAAAAAAAAAGTGCTTAACTTACAAGGGAAGACAGATCAGGTTCGCAGCAGATCTGTCCACAAAAACTTGGCAGGCTAGAAGGGATTAGCAAGATACATTCAATGTGCTGAATAGGACAAATATGCAGCCAAGAATACTCTATGTAGCAAGGCTGTCATTCAAAATAGGAGAGATAAAGAGTTTCCAAGACAAAAAACCAAAAACCAAACCAAAACAAACAAAAAAAAACTAAAGGAGTTTGTTACCACTAAACCAAATCCTACAAGAAATTTTAAGGGGGCCTCTTTGAGCAGAGAGGAAAAAAAAAGCAACAAAGACTAGAAAGGACCAGAGAACATCACCAGAAATACCAACTCTATAGGTAACGCAATGGCAGTAAATTCATATCTTTCAATAATCATTCTGCATGTAAATGAACTAAATGCTCCAATCAAAAGGTGTAAGGTATCAGAATGGATTAAAAAAAAAAACAAGATCCATCTACATGCTGCCTACAATAGACTCATTTTAGACCTAAGACACCTGCAGATTGAAAGTGAGGGGATGGACAATTTATTATGTGAATGCACATCAAAAGAAAGCTGGAGTAGCCATGCTAATCTCACACAAACTAGATTTTAAAGCAAAGACTAACAACAGTTAGAGAAGAGCATTACATCGTAATTAAGGGGTCTATCCATCAAGAAGGTATAACAATTGTAAATATTTACACCTTCAACTTAGGAGCACCCATATATATAAACCAATTAATCACAAACATAAAGAAACTCATTGATAATAATACCATAATAGTAGGGGACTTTAACACTCCACTTACAGCAACCGACAGATCACCTAAGCAAAAAATCAACAAGAAAACAATGGCTTTGAAAAACACACTGGACCAGATAGACGTAACAGATATATTCAGAACATTTCATCCTAAAGCAAAAGAATACACATTCTTTTCAAGTGCACATGGAACATTCTCCAGAATAGATCACATACTGTGTCACAAATCAGCCCTCAACAAGTACCAAAAGATGGAGTCATACCATGCATATTTTCAGATCACAATGCTATGAAACACATCAACCACATGAAAATTTTGGAAAGCCCTCAAATACATGTAGGTTAAAGAATATCCCACTAAAGAATGAATGGGTTAGCCATGAAATTAAAGAAGAAATAAAATACATGGAAGCAAATGGAGATGAAAACACAACAGTCTGAACCTTTGGGATGCAGCAAAGGCAGTCCTAAGAGGGAAGTATATTGCAATTCATGTCTATCTCAAGAATCAAGAAAGATCCCAAATACACAACCTAACCTTACACCTAAAGGAGCTAGAAAAGAAACAGCAAATAAAGCCCAAAGCCAGCAGAAGAAGGGAAATAATAAAGATTAGAGAAGAAATAAATGATATAGGAACAAAAAAACCCCCACAGTATAACAGATCAATTAAACTAAAAGTTAATTCTTTGAAAAAATTAATGAAATTGATAAACTCTCATCCAGACTTATCAAAAAGAAAAGAGAAAGGACCCAAATAGATTAAATCACAAATGTAAGAGGAGAGATCACAACCAACACCACAGAAATACAAATAATTACAAGAGAATACTATGGAAAACTATACAGCAACAAACTGGGAAATCTGGAAGAAATGGACAAATTCCTAGCAACATACAAACTACCAAACTGAAACAGGAAGAAATAGAAAATTTGAACAGACCCATAACCTGCAAAGAAACTGAAATCAGTAATCAAAAATCTCCCAACAAACAAGAGTGCTGGGTCAGATGGCTTCCTAGGGGAATTCTATCAGACATTTAAAGAAGAGTTAACACCTATTCTTCTCAAATTGTTCCAAAAAATAAAAATAGAAGGTAAACTTCCAAACTCATTCTACGAGGCCAGCATTACCTTGATTGCAAAACCATACAAGGACTCCACTAAAATAGGAGAATTACAGACCAATATTCCTGATGAATATGAATGCAAAAATTCTCAACAAGATCCCAGCAAATCAAATTCAAGAGTACCTTAACATAATTATTCACCATGATCAAGTGGGATTTATTTCTGGGATACAGGGCTGATTCAATATTTGCAAATTAACCAATGAGATACATCACATTATTAAAAGAAAGGATAAGAACCCTATGATCCTGTCAATAGATGCAGAAGAAGCATTTGGCAAAATACAGCATCCATTCTTGATAAAAAAACCTTCAGAAAACTTCAACATCAGAAAGGCCATATACAAAAGACCCACAGCTAATATCATCCTCAATGGGGAAAATCTGACAGCCTTTTCCCTATGGCCACGAAGAAGACAAGGATGTCTGCCTTCACCATTACTATTTAACACAGTACTGGAAGTCTTAGCCTCAGCAACCAGACAACAAAAAGAAATAAAAGACATCCAAATCACAAATCAGCAAGGAAGAAGTCAAACATTCACTACGTGCAGATGACATAATACTCTATGTACAAAACCCAAAAGATTCCACCAAAAAATTGCTAGAAGTAATATATGAATTCAGCAAAGTCACAGGATATAAAATCAACGTGCAGAAATCTGTTGCATTTCTATACACCAATAGTGAAGCAGCAGAAAAAGAAATCAAAGTATCAATCCTATCTGCAGTTGCACCCAAAGCAATAAGATACCTAGGAAGAAACCTAAGAGGTAAAAGATCTATACTCTGAAAACTATAAAACACTCATGAAAAAAACTGAAAAGGACACAAAGAAATTGAAACGCATTCCATGCTCATGGATTGGAGGAACAAATATTGTTAAAATACCTATACCACCCAAAGCAATCTACACATTTAATGCAATCCCTATCAAAATACCACCAACATTCTTCACAGAGCTAGGACAAACAATCCTAAAATTTGTATGTAACCCCAAAAGACCCTGAATAGCCAAAGCAATCGTGAAAAAGAAAAGCAAAACTGGAGGCATCATAATTCTGGATTTCAAGCTGTCCTACAAAGTTGTAGTTATCAAGACAGTATGGTACTGACACAAAAGCTGACACATAGCTTAGAAAACCCAGAAATGGACCCATAGCTACATCGTCAACTAATCTTTGACAAGGCAGGAAAGAATATCTAATGGAAAAAAGACAATCTCTTAAACAAATGGTTCTGAGAAAACTGAACAGCAACATGCAGAAGAATGAAACTATACCACTTTCTTACACCATACACAAAAATAAATTCAAAATGGACGAGAGACTTGGATGCCTGGATGGCTCAGTCGGTTAAGTGTCCAACTTCAGTTCAGGCCATGATGTCATGGTTCATGAGTTTGAGGCCTGCATCAGGCTCTGTGCTGACAGCTCAGAGCCTGGAGCCTCCTTCTGTGTCTCCCTCTCTCCCTGACCCTCCCCTGCTCATGCTCTGTTTCTCTCTCTCTCTAAAATAAACATTTTTAAAAATGGATGAAAGACCTAAAAGTGAGACAAGAAACCATCAAAATCCTAGGAGTGAATACACATAGCAACTTCTTTGACCTCAGCTGGAGCAACTTCTTATTAGACATGTTACTGAAGGCAAGGGAAACAAAAGTAAACATAAATTACTGGGACTTCATCAAGATAAAAAGTTTCTTCATAGCAAAGGAAATAATCAACAAAACTAAAAGGCAGTCAATGGAATGGGAGAAGATATTTGCAAACAACATATCTGATTTGAAGGGACATAGGCACCCCAATGTTAATAGCAACATTATCAACAATAGCCAAAGTATGGAGAGAGTCCAAATGTCCATCAACTGATGAATGGATAAAGAAGATGGAGTATTACTTGCCTTCAAAAAGAATGAAATCTTATCATTTGCAATGACATAGATGGAGCTAGAATGTATTATGCTAAGCAAAATAAGTCAATCAGAGAAAAACAAATATGATTTCACTCATATGTGGAATTTAAGAAACAAAACAGATGAACATATCGGAAGGAGGGTAGGGTAGAGAAGAGAGGGAAACAAACCACAAGGGACTCTTAATGACAGAGAACAAAACTATGGGTTGATGGAGGGAGGTGGGTGGAAGATGGGCTAGATGAATTGGGTACTAAGGAGGGAACTTGTTGTGATGAGCATTGGGTGTTGTATGTCAATGATGAATCACTGAATTCTACTCCTGAAACCATATTGAACTGTTAACTAACTAAAATTTAAATTATAAAAATAATAAATAACACGAAAAAAAATAAAAGCATGTAATAAATACTCATAAAATTAATATAGTAAGTATAGTTTAATTTACATAAAATATATTTAGGGTCTTTTTTCTAAAATAAAGTCAATATATCATCTATTGCTCTATTGCTCTACCTATCTATTGATAGGTAATTTGGCATCAAACTTCTTTCAAATTAAATAGTTGTATTTTAACTCTGGAAAGGCAAATTAAACTAAAATGTGCATAGCCAAAACCAGATTAAATTTTTCTCACCACCTTTTGTAAAACAAAACAAAACAAAACAAAATGAAAACAAAAAAAACAATACTTTGGAGAACCAATACTAGAAGGGGTATGTGTAACAATATTTGGTAGTTTTTGTGTAACAAGGGTGTTGGATTCCTAATGTGGTTGTACCTCCCTCCCAACTTTCATAATCTGTTAGATTTCTTGTTATTATTTCCACCTACATATCAAAGTGTAACAATTTATAAAGCTCTTCTGCAAAGACATGTATTTATAATGAAAACAAGATGCCTAAATCAGTTAAATATATGGCATAATCCTAACACTTTTCATTAGAGTATTTTAACTGTAAACAATATGAATATTTTGTTCAAACTTCAAACCAGAGAGAGAGAGAGAGAGAGAGAGAGAGAGAGAGAAGATTCATGATTCATAAGTACTAGATACATTTATGGAAGAATATATTAAACTGGAAATAAAGCTTTTGACAAATAAATTGAGAATCTGATTATTATGTAGGTTTTTTTCTCCAATGTATGTATGAATATTTACATATACAACATATATACATATACTGCTATATATAACCTAAAAATAAATTATCCTAAATCTACATTTTGCCAGGGATTTATCTAAAACAGACACGTATACACACACGTATACCCTAAAGCACATGTGTACATATATAATATCTACATTATAATGGAAGGTTTAAGATTTCTACTTCATAAAAATATGAAGATAATCACTAAGCGTGGTATCTAACCTCTAAAACTGCACTGTCAGAACTTGTTCATTATGCAGTAATTAGAAAGAGAGCATTAGCATCAATGCTGTGAACTTTTCAATATAGTTCAGTATATAGTGTGGCATAACCAATTAAAACAAAAACATTTAAGGAGGCAAGGAAACCATTAAAGCCAATTCATTAGACCTTCATATTTTGGGTTCAGTGCTACTGAACATGCACATTCAAGCAGAAAAACTTGAATTGCTGATATATCCCAAAGCATATTGTATATCTGAGAGGTAGGATAGCCTTAGAGTACTAATTATACATTGACAAGGCTACCATAAGGATTTAAATAGCTGTTAGGAATATAGAGACCTAAACCAATAGCAATGGAGAAATATAAAGTGGATTCTCTTAGAATTATGTTGTATACTGTTTAGACAAATATAATTTAGGCTGATTTATACAGCTGTCAAAAGTCAAATTCATTCCTAAAGTAGATGAATGCACAACAGTTAAACCATAATACAT
Organism: Panthera uncia; assembly: GCF_023721935.1. Taxonomy (NCBI): domain Eukaryota; kingdom Metazoa; phylum Chordata; class Mammalia; order Carnivora; family Felidae; genus Panthera; species Panthera uncia. The sequence continues at coordinate 40,296,450 of NW_026057576.1, forward strand.
CACAACCGGAGGTTCAGGCATTTCTCCCATTCTGAAACTCTCCAGACCATTCAAGTACCACTAAGATAATTCTCTGGAAGTGGCCATGTATTTTCAAAAGATGATGTGCATTTGCTCTGATCTTTATTATGCTCCATAGCTGTATCTTTAAAAACATGGCCACTGTTTCTTCTTGACCACATAGGTATAGTGCATCAGCAGTGCACACTCTATATGCAACTCATCTGAAAGTCACTCACGGTGACTCAGAAAGAAACCAATAGTAATGATTATGCAATGATTTGTGAGACTCTCCCAAATACAGTCACCATTATCAAAATATAATATTACTGAAGGATACACATGCAAATACATATATATGTATCACTCATCTAGATTATTAACTCTTTAGCAGCACAAAGAATTTTTTTTTTCTTTTTTTATTTATTTTTTATTTTTTATTTTTTCAGAGAGAGAGAGAGAGAGAGAGAGAGAGAGAGAGAGTGCATGTGAGTACAAAATAGGGAAGGGCAGAGAGAGAATCTTAAGCAGGCTCCATGTCCACAGTTGTGAGATTACCTGAGCTGAAATCAAGATTTGGATGCTTACCCAACTAAGCCACCCAGGTGCCCCAGAATTTTTTTGTCTCAAATGTCATTTCCACCAATAAGATGATGTGGGTATAGAAAGCATTTCAGCAATATCTGTAATATGTAACAGTGACTGTACCCACTTTAAACTCTGCCAGTATCAAGAAATGTGCTGATAGGATGATCAAAATCCATCTGTACTTTCCTGCACCCACCCTAGAAACAATAACAACAAATAATATATGACAATCAGCAGTAATTTTTGAGGTACTTACCATGTGTCAAGCAATTATCTCTTTTTATCCTCACTCAGAACAATGCTATGACATAAGCATTACAATTTGATTTTTCACACAAAAAATTATACTTTAGGAATCAAAGATATAATCATATTAAGAATGCATGGGGGGCGCCTGGGTGGCTCAATTGGTTAAGCATCAGACTTCAGCTCAGGTCATCATCTCACAGCTCATGAGTTCGAGACCCGCATCGGGCTTTGTGCTGATAGCTCAGAGCCTGGAGCCTGCTTCAGATTCTGTGTCCCTCTCTTGCTCCACCCCTCCCCCGTTCATGCTCTGCCTCTTTCTCTCTCTCAAGAATAAATGAACATTAAAAAAATGGAAAAAAAAAAGAAAGGTTAGTATGATTGGAATTCAATTTAATTCCAAAATCAGTTATCTTAACCACAATAGAATGTTGGCTTTCCCATTCCTGCCAGTAGCTTAACACTAGATTTTAGAAAGAGTCCAAAATATTTCAAAGTAAAAATGCACAATTCCTAAAGCCAGGGTAAATTTCTCTAGTAGAAGTTGGACACTTACCCCTTATTAGCTATGTACCTCTAGGTTCCAACATAACCCTCTGGCTTAAGCTTTGCTTGAGGAATAGAATGAACTAGAAGACAAAATCTACTTCATAATCAGAGACTTGACACTGACCATCTCTTTTATACTGACTCTATTCTACAACAGAAAATCCCAGCATGAAGGCAAAATCAAGAATAAGCATAAAAACAGTGTAGGTGCAATGAGAAAGTTTTAGTCAATATCCCTTCCTCTCTCTCTAACACACACACACACACACACACACACACACACACACACACATACCAGAAGTAAGTTACTGAGTGACTCTTTAAAAATGGGTATCATCTAATCTCAGACACAGAGGACAAACATCATTACTATTAAATAAGAAGAAAATGATGGAAATTCTTTAACAGAAGAAATCAAATTATCAAATCACTAAATTACTACTAGGTACAAAATATACTCAGGAATAGAAAAATAATTTTATGTAGAAAAGAAAAATAATATATGTAGAATATAAAAATAATTTTACAAAAAGTGGTTTGTCATGAGTAATAGCAATCTCCTAAATAAGTGGCAATCTAGATGATATATTTGACTCAAAACAACTCTCGTAGATGTGTGAAGGCTGAATTAGAAAGGAGCAACAAAAAGATTCTGAGACTACAATGGTCCAGGTGAGAGACGACCTTATCCTGAAATAAGGAGGTGGCAGCAGGATTGGAGAAAAGGGGATTAAAAAGGTTAAAAAAAAGATGTAAATAGATAAGGTTTGATGATTGATGAAATGTGAAATTGAGAGAGAAATAAGAGATTCCTCTAACTCTGGCAAATGTTGTTACAGGTAAGATTAATCAGGATTGGCTCATCATCTGTGAAGCCCAGTGCAAAATGTAGAGTCTCTTGTTCAAAAGTATTAAGAATTCCAAGATGGCAACAGCAGAACATTAAACAAGCACAGGACCCTTCTGTGGGCCAATGTCCACAGAGCCAGTCCTGAAACTAATTCACCAATATCCTAGAACACTGATCAGGGAAGCAAAAGAAAATAAGTCAGAGATATTACTCAACCAATATATTTTTAAAAATCCATGTTAGAAAAAGGATAAACAAGAGTGAATCTCTTACATGGCCTCCTCTCTGTCCTCCTTTGGGATTCTTCCATCTGTGGCTCTTCTGTCTTTGCTAGCAAACTTTGTCTCTTACTCCCAGGGTGGGGATAGACACACCCACTCAGGTCTTGGCACTCTGAGAGAGCAGTAGAGCCCCACGACATCACCCAGATCCCTTAGTGCCTTAGCAACAGAACCCTGGTGTGTATATGTACATGCACGTGTGTGTCTCCTGTGTGTGTGTGTGCCTGTGTGTGCGTACAAGAAAGTCGAAAGGATGTCACTGTCCTGTCCAGTCCTGCCTTATGCTTCCCTGCATTCCCCAATACCTTCAGTGTTCTGGTGGAGCTAAGGTTTTATTCCTCACAACACTGCCAAAAGCATAGTACTGCCTGTGAGTTGGACCCAACTCCCAGCCTCTTGGAGCCAGGGTGAAAGCAATCATGAAAGAGAATTTTAACTACCTCCATTCTGACCTGTCTGTACTTTCTAATTGATTAAGTTACCCTTTCCAGCTTATGTTTCAACTCAGGCAAAAGACCCAGCAGGCAAAGCATCCTGCGATGGGAACCGAAACTACCACCTTAAGCAATAAAGACCTCACATGATTGACCCCAAGACAATGATCGATCTGACCCTTACTGCTCACCTGCATGGACCCACTCACCTTTGTCCCACATTTTCCTTATATAACCTGGATGTATTTTCAGCACTTTGGAGACAGCCTTTGGGACACTAGCCAACTGTCTTCCCAGTGTGGGCCTCACTGAAATAAATTCTTTCTAGTGTTACCACCACTACTCTCTCTGCCTTTGGATTCGGTCAGTGGTAAGTGGGCAGAGCCTGGTCTGTTTGGGACCCTGAAGCCAGGTACGCTTGCACCCCTGCTCCTCATTTATAATCGTCCTCACTGTGGCCTATTGTGTCCCATGACTGGGGTTGACATCTGCCTAACAGCGGTTACGGAAGAGTGTGGGGAGGCTTCCTCACCGTGCACTTAAGTGTATCATTTACCAGCCAGGCTTTGAGACACAACACTGCATATTTCTTTTTCTCAGTCCAAAGCACATTCCTTTTTCAATCAAGTGAGGCCCTACTGTCCTCTTACAGAGAGAAAGAGAGAGCGCGCATGAGAGAGAAACGAGAGAGAGAGAGTGTGCGCTTTTGAAATACAGGGCACACTTGTATATTTATGTGGGTGTGGGCAGATGGAGCAGAGGGGATTCAGACTTAGGACCTACGTTCCTGCAGTTAAGTGACAACTTCTGACATGCAATACAATTCCCAAGCTGGGATTAGAGGAACAGAGAATGGCAACTGGCCTGTTACTGCTAATTCAAGGTGTGGAGGGGTAGAGAAGGCATCTCCTTGTGTAAAAGAGGACTCAACTATGAAGTACAATTTCTGCTTCTCTCTAAGCCCTCAGGTCACTGAAGCTGTCTTTGTTTTTGTGACAATACAATGCCACACCCCCCATCCACTATTGTACAAAAACAAAAACCCAAAAAGATAAGTCACAAAAGCATAAATTAGAATGCCACATGAAAATTTAACTACTAAAACTAAATATGACAAATATAATCAGCCAAATTGATCCATTAAAATGAAACCTATATCTTTGGTGGAATTTTTTTTCATCTAAATATGTTTTGCCTAAAATAGACATAAGGAGCCTTAAAAATAAAATTTCAGAACAAATAAAAAAATGAAACAAGCACAGTTACAGTTGTAAAACATTAGCAAAAGGGAAGCAGGTAGAGCTATATTAATATCAGGTTAATATTTAAACCTTCGAGGCCAGATGATGTGTTTTACTTATAAATATAATGAATAGCATTTGTTTAAGACTCAATGAGACACATTCATGGAGACGGATTCCTAAGTCATGAAACACCAGAAACACAGAGGGCACTGCCATGCTGTGTAAAACATTAGCTCACAGGGGCACCTGGGTGGCTCAGTCGGTTGAGTGTCCAACTTCGGCTCAGGTCAGGATCTCACAGTTTGTGGGTTCAATCCCCATGTTGGGCTCTGTGCTAACAGCCAGAGCCTGGGGCCTGCTTCGGATTCTGTGTCTCTGTCTCTGCCCCTCCCCCACTCACACTCCATCTCTCCCTCCCTCTCTCAAAAATAAACATTAAAACACACACACACACACACACACACACACACACACACACACACACAAGCTCAGAACAAACAGCTGACAATAGACCCAGACACCCAGGCATTCTAATTCTTCTACTTTGTATTTTTACTAAGTTCTGTACTCTATCTTCTAACATTTCCATCCCCTCTTCAGAGACTCCAGGTTTCCTTGGCATCTATATTTCATAATAACATAGGTGCCTTGCAAGTTTTGAAGTAGAGCAAATAGACTGGCAATTCATCAAACATATTTTATTTCATTTTATAGATACATGAAAAGGAACAGCATTTGGCCCCCTGGCATAATTCTTCTATCTACTATTCCTGTTTGGATCTCCCAATGACTTCAAAGAAAAATTTTCTGTGAAAGAAGTGAGCAAGGTTTGTAATGTATAAACTGAAGTTTTTTAATGTTAGGACATAAAGTAACAATGATTCACATTAGTTAAAAACTAATACAAAAGGCCAACAAAAACAAAAACAAGTTTAAAAATCCCCCACTATTAAAAATATCTTTGCCTCATTATAAAAGATAAAATTTCAGTAAGTCCATGTGCCAGTAATGTATGATTTTTACAATTCTGTGGTATGTTAACAATTCTTAGTAGAATAATATAGCAATCTCTCAGAAGCAAGCAACTAACCTGTTACTCATTCTAAAGCAGCACTATTCTTTTTTTAATGCAGTCATGGATATATTCTCTACACTGTCTAATCTGATAGCCACTAGCCTCATGTGCCTATTTAACAATTGAAACGTGGCAGGTACAATCGATGAATTAAACTTTTAATTTTATTTAATTTTTAATTAATTACAATTTAAATTTAAAAAGCTATATGTGTCTATTGGCTACCATTGAACACCACAGTTCCAATATACTAGGCAGGTGCGCAGTGAAAAGTGAAACCAGTCCTAGAATTTATGGGTTAGTTCTGGTGACGGTGAACAAAGAAAGGAATAAATAAAGAAGATTCCAATGGGAACTGATAAAGAAGAAAAGTGTGACACACATTCATACCTGTATTCCCAAAAAACTTATTAGTAGATTGTTAATACAAGTTTTGTTAAAGTAATTTTCCACTTAAATATTAATGGGGAAATGTCACCTGATCAACAAAACTGGATCAGTGGATCCTGACTGGGGGGACAAGGTGAGCAGAGTGGGCTGTCTATTCTACTATCACTATTTCCCTCGTGACTACACTCCCACTCTCACATCAGCTCTACCTATAAAAAGTTCAGGGCATTGACCCCAAGCTCAACACCATTTAATCATTCTAGATTAATTATACTATACTCCAGCTCTAAGCAGTATGGCAAAAAGGCATAAAATATGCCATAATTTGTTTAAACATATGGCATCCAATCAAAACTGTCAAAACACATAGAAGGACAAATAAATGTTACAAACGAAGTTTCTTGTAATCATGTCAATTTTGAACCTTAATATTTTTCTGTTAGTTTTAGAAATTCATTATCAATAAGTAAATTTAATCATTATGTTTTTTTTAATTTTTTTAACGTTTATTTATTTTTGAGAGAGAGAGAGAGAATGCAAGTGAGGGAGGGGCAGAGAGAGAGAGGGAGACACAAGATCTGAATGAAGCAGGCTGTCAGCACAGAGCCCGATGAGGGGCTCAAACTCGTGAACTGTGAGATCATGACATGAGTAGAAGTCAGATGCTTAACTGACTGAGCTACCCAGGTGCCCCTAATCATTATGTTTTTAATATTTTATTTGAGAGAGAGAGAGAGAGCATGGGAAAGGGGAAGAGAGAGAAGGGGAGAGAGGATCCAAAGCAGGCTTTGTGTTTACAGCAGAGAGCCCAATGCAGTGCTCGAACCCATGAACCAGGAGATCATAACCTGAGCTGAAGTCAGTCACTTAACTGACTGAGCCACCCAGGCTTCTCTAATCAATTTTTTCCCCCTCTAGTTTCTGGTAGTGCTGTCATCCTTTTCTTCCTGAACCTATTTATTTTAGCTAAATGGCTTCTTAACTTTTTCTTCATTCTCTTTGTTGAAAGAGCTGTGTGTGTGTGTGTGTGTGTGTGTGTGTGTGTGTGTGTGTGTGTGTATGTGTTCGAGAGAGAGAGAGAGGGAGGCAGGGAGAGAGAGAGAGAGATGTTGGGGTAGGGAAGGGGTAAACTCACTTATGAAGCATATCTTGTAGTCCAGAGTTGTCAAGAAATATTGCATGAAAGATTTTTTAAAATATATCATGCTATACTTAATCTATAGGTTTTAGGAATTCTGATTCCCTGATAATTCTATAAAGAAGCATAATTGCTAATTGACTATTTTCATAATTATGTAATAAATACATTAACCAAATGAAAATTATATAAGTGGAAATAAATCAAGTATTTATATTAGAAACTAAAATGAAGCGTTTGGCCCTTCCTAGATCAAGATTATAAATCATACTGGTAATTCACTGATTCCTCTTATTTGTGAGAAGTATTAACTAAGGAAGAAATTACATACATGTATTCACAAATACCTGTATATACATGTAATATTAATACATTAAGGCAGGTTGAAGTTCATGTGAAATGAATATATCTCTAGGATTTATTTTTATGTGAGGAAACCACCAGTGAAAAATAAAATATATGAATTATAACAATGTGAAAAGAATTTGTGATAAATTGTTTATCACCAGCTTGTAATGTACTTTAAGGATATTTACTTTTTTCTTCCTCTATATAAAGACAATATTCAAACAACCCCTAAAACTGCAGTGTTAAAATTTTGAAATTAATCCACAGAAGGAAATTTTGCTGACCCCAGAGTAAAAACATAAAAGTTCATATGTATCATAATTATGGGAATCAAATAACATCATTTGATTTCTCATAATATTCTTATGAGGCAGATCTTATCCCCTTTCTACAGAAAAGGAAACTTGTCCTTATAAATATGAACTACATTGTCTATATCACACAGCTGGAAGACTGTAAATACTTTTGAGAACTATGACTGTCTTATTCTTTTCTGAACCTATAGTGTATAGTTAGGAGAGTAACTGACATATCTTAGGAATGCAGTACATGTCTGTTCAATTGAAATAAAATATTGGAGCTGGGAATAAAAGTAAGTATTTTTTTAGCACTAAAACTCATCATTTTTCCACAGTGTTATATAACATTCTGCTGAATAAATAATTTCTTTTTGTCACAAAATACAGGTGTCCAGTACATTGCAAATACCTCCTGCTTAACCTTCTTTATTGTGAAAAAGAAATTTTGGTTTTCTGAAATACATACTATATTACAAAAAATAAAAAACAAAAACATAAAACTAACTGAAATTGGGAATCGAAAGTGTCGGGGGATGGAGACAGATGAATCACATAAAATCTGCCAGTTGAGGAAATAAGAAATCTATGCCGTGGATTTTGACATGTCCAGGAAAACAAGGATGAACAAAACAGTAGAGGAGCACCAAGAGAAAATTCCAATGATTAAGAAATTGACAAGTATAGAGAATTTTTCCAGATTTTGAATCCTAGGTCATGTGTCCTGATGACTATGTACCAGGAGGCCTCTGCATTTAAGTGGCTTTATGTGCACGTCAGAATCATTTGGATCCCTTAGAGCTCTCAACAAGGTGCCTTATTAATAACGAGTGACTGGACCCCATGCCAGGCTCTGCTCTAGGCAAGGAGCCCACTTAACATTTTCTCTCTTCCTCTCCCTCTCCCTCTGCCTCTCTCTCTCAAAAACAAAAACAAACAAACAAAATAACAAATGCCTAGTAAGTATGGTCATATCTTGATATCATGGACTTCCAGAAGAGGCAGAGCAAACAGCACACTACTCAAGGGTGGGAAGATATGGATGCTCTTTAAAATAGTCTAAAATTAGATTTAGATCTACAAACTCATAATTAAATGGCTTTCATGGGTAAATCAGTGTATTTAGTGCTTAAGAAACAAACAGCTGTACATTCAGAATAAATATATTTTTAAAATTATGAGAAATATAAGATGAATATGAATACATATACTGAATCCTAGCATATCAGAACAATGAAAAGTCAAAGAAACTTGAATAAGATTAACAGATATTTTATAAACCATGAGTTAACTCATTAAATTGATTACCATATGAGGCTATAGTCTGAATATGTAAATAGTTTTAAGACTTCTTTTGGATGATATACCATTGTACATTATTAAAGATAACAAGGAGATACTGGCAAAAAGATCAATAACCTCTGATGCTGTTATCAGGGAGGTCAACAACGTCTTTCATGGGATAAACTCTGATGCAACACCAGTATGAATCTAGGGCCGCACATTATTGGAATGACAATTCTAATACCCATGTTTGTGAGATTTATTTCCGAGCCTTATACTTTTTTAAAAAATATATTTTTTTATGCGTCAAGGGGATTGTGGTGGCTATTGGTAATTGTATACCAAAATCTGTTCTCTGCTTATTTTATAATAATAGAGTTGTAAGTGAGAGTTAGTGACCACCTAGGGACCATATTTTCCAGCACTCCGTAGCTAGGCATAGTGATGTGTTGCTTTCTGGGCCAACTTGCATGTTAGATGCTAAGTTTTTCTTCATGCACCTTTTCTAGAATGACATTGGAGAGAACTGGTTGAAGATGACAGAGCTACCCTGGATGATGTCATGGAGTACAACCATTCACTGACCTGGAATAGCTAATTTGGACCATTAAAATAAACTTATTTGTTTTACTTTATTCTTTTTTTTTCTGTATTCTTTAAGTAACTGAATTATTGTAGGTCCCTTGACAAAGGGTTAGTTAAATTAACTACTAAAGTAATACAGTTCTGAAAGTTCAAGCCCAGGTTTACTTACATTATCATCATATGATTGTTTTATTCATTTATTCATTCAGTTCATTTCTATGTGCCCTCATTTAAAAAAATGAAAAATTCCTAGAATGTGGACATGTTGGAAAACAGACTAGAGTTTACCTTTCAGGATATAAGAGTAGAACTCAACCATGACATGTAAATTACAGAGTCAAACTTACATAGCACATGAGGGAAGGTATTATATCACCTTCCCCCAAAATAGGGAAAATATCTAACTACTGTGGAAAGAAAACATCCAATAGTAATTATTCAAATTCTCATATGCACCAGTTAGTGTCAAGCTCCTCAGTACAAATTAAACTAAAATGTTTTTGTGTAGATGAAAGAGTAAAGAAGTACAGAAAACAAGACTTTGCCGAACTCTAATCACATGAATAATACAGAAAGATATTCCAATTTTCTATTATTAAGGAACCAAAATAGATCAAATGTCTAGTCAAAATTCCTTAATGTATTCTTAAATGGATTTGAAATTTAAAATGTCAATTATTTCTTAAGTACAGCCAACATTATTACATGTTATTGGCATGATACTAAAGATAAGGAATATACAAAGTAAACAGACGGTTTCTAAGGTGCATATCTTAAAATTTATTTGATGTTATGAAACATAAGTTATGGTAAATCACTGGGTTAGTCCATACCATAGGAGTATCCAAATTTATTAGCACAGAACTCTTGAGAACTGAAAAAGAAATTTGATGAACTCTATGAATCAGTTCACATTTAAATTCAGAGTTCAGCATTTAAGGTAAAAGTAAATTATTTTCCAGAATTACAAGAGTACTTAGTTTTTTTGCATATGTATTTATAAATTTTATAAAATAGCTCATATATTTTCTCTATAATCTATATACATGAGTAAAGGAAAACATAAATACATATAAAATCAGAAAATAAGCAGAATTCAGACAGGGCAACAGGCAAACAAAAACAAGCCATATTTAACTAAATAGCAGTTGTACTGAAAGATAAAACCAGAGTCAAATAAAAGACAGTATTTAGTGGCAAGTACAGTTAGTCTGTAAGCATAAGGGAGAGGACAGTGAAGATGGATTAAGATAAAGATGATTCCACTAAGGATAACAGAATTTTAATTCCAGATTTAAAACAGAGCTAAAGCCAAATACTTTATACCTGTGACCTATGCCCATCCCATTTTCCTAGAGATGCCCAGGAAACTTCCAAAAGAGTGGAAGAAATTATGTTATCACACTAAGTAGGAAGGGGTAAAAAATCATCCTTATGACAAGTGAAGCATTTTGTAGAAGAGGTGAGATAGTGTCAAGGCTGACTATAGGGATCCCACACACAAGACAACCAGGAGACTCAGTCTATGTTTCTAAGGAGTCCTGTGCCAAGTTTGTCTGTCCTAGATCTCATTTATTTAATGGTACGCCTGAGGAATTTATTCTCTTTGATAGTTAAAACAGGCAATTGTATGTAGGGCCTTCTGTATTATATTTCTCAAGAGGTGGAATATGGAGGAGGTCTAAATAGTAGAAATAAAAACACAATATTCAATCATGCACACAACGCGCGCGCGCACGCGCGCACACACACACACACACACACACACACGTGAACCAAAACTAACAAAAACCCTTCGATCTCATCCTGTCTTTATTTTAGAGAAGATTTTACTTAAACAAAGTCAAGGTCAATTAAAAGATATGACCCAGGCAACAAGGAGCCTGTGACTTAGAAAGGAGTTAACTTACTTCAATTCCTTTGGGATACAGCCCTTAACGTTTGTATGTAAAACTTTCTATACAGATTATATGAGATGTTCCAATTCCAGACTTTGAAACAACCATAGATCATTAAGTTACACCTCTGTTAAGCTAAAGGTTAAATAGTGTGAAGGAAGTGACAAGAATTCTCATAACATAGTATCATTTTATAATTTAGCTTTAAAATGCCTGTTTTCCAAAATGAAAAAGATGGGGAAAAAATGAAAGGAAGGAGCAACACAATTATTCTACATCTTCTAAAGCAGAGCTAGGGAATGAAGTTCAAAGTTACGTGCAGTGCAAATTCAATAGCAAAGAAGGCTACAGTTGATCACTTCCGCTTTCCTAGTACAGCACAAATTCAGAGACTTATGAGCAAGCAAAGAAATGATTGACAGTGACAAAAATGCTATTACATCTTTTTTGTATGTTAGTAGATGTGTATCTTGATTAAGAAACCCTGATTTCTTGATGTTTTCTATTTATATACACATATATATATAAAATATGTTACTTGAACCTTGAAATAGCATAAAAAATACAAGACGAAATAAAAATATATTTTTTCCTAGGTGCTATAAAAAATGTACCAATTCAATGAGTAATTAATATACAGAGAGAAAAAAATGTATTCAAAATAATTATCTCTTTATAATTTAGGAAAAATTGGGATTTTTTTTTCCCTGTGGGCCCCCAACTGATAAATATTTGCTACATTCTTGTCCTTGGGGTATTCTTCATATATAAGATCTTATTTATGCCTGTTAATATTCTTGGAATGGGCTGCAAAATGAAATTGCTTCATGACAAAAGTTGGTTCTTGTGAATAGATGCACCTGGTATTAGCTAAATGGTTGAGGTTTTTAATTCGCATGTAATGTTCTTCATAGGTATTCGTCGTGATCAGCTCTAAGCCAGGATTCAGAGTCTGGGTTACAAAATGACATTAATAATTGCCAAGTGTGTGAAAATGATTTTTTACAAATAATAAAGATTCAGAATCATTTATTTTTAAAGTATATTGGAATAGATTCACAGGTACTTCAGCACAGAGATCAGTCTTAACTTTCACTCAGATATGTTTTCCTGAAGGGGAGAAAAATAGGTGGATTTAGAGCTGTCTCACAAAAAAAATTGTACCCAGTTTGAGTGCATCCATTTGGATGTATCCCAGTGGGAAAAATGGACGAAGGCTAGGGGTCTACGTGTGACCATACAACAAAAGAAAAAAGAACATTTATACATTTTAAATGTTTATTTATTTACTTTGAGAGAGAGAGAGAGAGAGAGAGAGAGAGAGAGAGAGAGAGAGTGCGCGCACAGGGGAGGGGCAGAGAGAGAGGGAGAGAGAGAATTCCAAGCAGGCTCCAGCGCGGAGCCCAATATAGGGGTTGATCTCCTGAACCATGAGATTATGACCTGAGCTGAAATCAAGAACTGGACACTTAACTAATTGAGCCACCAAGGTGCCCCAAAAGAAGAGCATTTCTTGCAGTAACGCATATATTTGTTAGCTTCTCAATAACTTTGTTAATTTGCAAATACCATATTGTTATTTAAACTTTTCAAATAAAGTAATACTAGGAACACTTTTAAATACATTAATACTAGTCTATTAATACAGGCAAATTTTATCATTTAAAATTATTTTAAATTATCCTAAAGAAATGATTAAATGGATAATATACTCAAAATGAGAAAGTACTGAAGTCATATATCGGCGCTAATGGAGTAAGGGAAAGAATGAAATTTTCAGTCAGAATCCTTAGGTTCTAGCCAAGAAACAAACTCTCAATATTGGTACTTCAGTTTCTCTACCTGAAAATAACAAATATCTTCTGTGAACCTGATTATTTACATTCTTTTAAAGTGTAGTTTCATTTAATTGCTCAGAGATTTCAAGGTTTTTTAAAATTTTGAAACTTCTATATCTTCATCTATATAATGGAGAGTAAGATCTGCACTTATTGTTTAGGCTTGTTGAGAAACCATAAAATCATGGCTGTGAGTTGCTTAGAACAAGGATTGGTACAGAGTATTCTACCCACAAATATTAGGTAGTGACAGTAGTATAACTTGTCTAATAACAATTACAATTTATTTTCTATTACTTGGAGACCAGTCTGCCAGGATCCTTTGGTGTTAAATACAGAAAAGCCCAGCCCCTGATTAGCAAAACTGAATTAAGACCCTAAGGAGCATACCACATGTAACTGTAATTGCCTAGTTTATTCACAATATAAAACAACTGTAATTTTATTTACTTGACCTACGCTGGTGATACTTTTCAGGTTGTGGTGGGACAAGAGACATAACTGACCATCACAGAGAGAAGGAAGTGAGCATTATTACTCTCAGAATAAATAAACTTAAAAGAAAATAAAAGAGAAGAGAAGAGAAGAGAAAAGAAAAGAAAAGAAAAGAGTACAGGGATTTTCAAGTGGCAGCAGCTCTAGAATGGATGCTGGAGGTTGTGACTGGGTCAAATAGCAGCGGTCACTGTGGTAGCTGTTGAGAATCAGTAAGGAAGAGAAATCCACCATCCCACAGCCCTGCCAAGGTAGAAGAGGCTATTGCTTAGGAAAGGAGGTGGCAAAAAGCTCTCTCAAAGACTTGATGCACAAATATAGGACATAATCATTTCCAAACATAACTGAACATTAAAGGGAAAGGTAACATAATCCAAGATCTACCAAAACGCAATCCCTACCAACATTTTTTGGGTTTGTGCAGATGGTTCTAATGAGGAATAACACAGCAGCAATCTACAGATCTGAGTTAGAATAGTATTTTATATTTCAGAGAGGAAAAGAATAAGAAGAAAAGAAAGGGTAGGAATAAGAAAGAGGAGGAAGAAGAGAAGGAGGGGAAAAAGGAGGAGAAGTGGGGAAAAAAGAGTTGGGGAGGGAAAGGAGAAGAGGGAAGAGGAGAAAAGCAAGGAAGAGAGGGAGAATACTAAAATTACTTTTTGTGAGTCTTGACAGCATTAGATATTCTAACACTCTAAATCCCATGTATTTGGGAAATTTAATTATTGGGATGAGTCAGTGATCGATGGTGCTGGATGACTGAAGATTACTACATAAAACAGCAAGACCCAAATACAAGTTGAGATTTTAGTTTCCTCAATAAATATATCTCACAACTGATAATGGCTATTGTAACGTGGTATTAGAGTACCACACAGTGGTTTCATTCAATAAGCTTTCTGAACATCTAATGTAGTTGTCACTTGAAACTACGGGTAGGGCTCTGTATACCAAAACAGTGAAGTAACACTGATTTCAAACTAGTTAAAACATGCAATCAACAACTAATGGTTTGAGTGGAGATGCTTACAATCTCATTACATAAACTGAGTCCCAGGTCTGATCTAGAGTCTAAAAACATAACTGCAGTAAAGTCACACATAAAGAAAAATTGTGCCCATCTGAAGTGGGTACGGTTGACAAAGCAGCAAGGAAAAGGAGTCACTGAAATACACATTAGCAGTAACTTTCAGGGACTGTGTTGGGGAGAAGATCTCTCGTAAGACCAAAAGGGGAGGTTTTGTCTAAAAAGTGCAGATGCATTAATGTTAAGGCAATATCTTAGCCTAATTCCTTTAAACAGATCCCACTGTTGGAACTCCTAGATCGATAAACAATACGCTAGCAATTTACTTCCCTTCCAATTTTCAATTTGAGAAAAACTAGGAATCAAGATAATCTGAATTATTCCTGATTTAATGTTTGTTCAAGTATTCTTCATTTTCACTTAATAACTGGAGAGTCTGGTTTACGTACATTTTTGTTAGTTCATGCCAGATGGAGACTAAAATTGACCCCCACCCTAACTGCAATATATCCATTGATGCTTTTGAACTTCTACTAACAGTACATAGCAGGTAACTTTCAGGAAAAGAGTTAATGATATTGACCAGCATTGACAGCAAAGAGCTAGAAACTTTGTTGGCAGCAAAGGGTGGAATGCAGGATGAAGTGAACTCTGTTGAAAGGACTCAAGACCTTATAGATGTTTATTCTGTAAGTACTGAAAGAATGTCTGTAGTGGTTAATTTTGTCTCTAGAACAATCCCACGACATAGATATTAAAAGTGATCTTTCTTTTTCTTCTCCCTTCCTTCCTCCCTCCCTCCCAACATTTATTGAAAGTCTTATAAATACTCCAAGCAATACAGAAAGAGCTGCGCCTGCAGAGATTCCTAAGGCTTAGTGCTACACTTACCCAGTCTAGCAGAGCGGAAGACTTGAAAAGTAATAATAGCAACAAAGTGTGATAGTTGCTATATGGGTTGAGAAATCAACTCATCAGTGGAAAAGACTAGAATTGAGAAAATGCTACAGTCAAGGTCTTAGTTTATCACTATAAAGGTTCCCAGTAAGGAAAGATCTATTTTACTGCAAATATTCTATCTATAGGTGCTTTTGATACATTTATGACTTTTATTGTTCGCTGACATCCTACATAAATATGGCTCCCCATTAAGTGTGTAAGTTTTTCCCGCATAGCAATAGTAGACACAATCTAAGGCATAAATAATAAAAGAAACTAGACTGAATTTATGTCTCATGTGGTTAGCCAGATTTTCCAAACAAAAGCTTAAATTCGTACTTATTTATATTAGGCTGAGTATATACAACAAAGTTTTTGAAGTAATTCAGTCCTCATGAAGGCTAACTTCCTAAATTCCTGTAATGTCAATAAATTGAAAGATGAAATGGTTTATTTTCCTTCCCTTCAGGGAAATGCACTCTATGCCAGTGAACAGGATATACAGGATGTGACAAAGGCACTTGTACTCCTATAAAGTTGTATCAATTCTGAATTTAATGAGGTTTTACTCATACATAAAACAATATTATTAACAGCTTAGAAAGTTGGACAAGAATGACACAATTTTAGATTTTAATCTACAATTTCAAAGAGTTTTCTTGATGAACTCTAAAAAGAAAGCAAGAGTATACGAGCTACCAGAAAGAAAATATAAAAGAAACCTCTTGCTGACAAAGCCACCTTTTATCCTTCGTACTTTATCTATGGCCTAGAGGAGATTTAACAGGCAAAATGTCACTGTGGATCAAATGTCTTCCTTCTAGAGCTCACTTTATTATATCTTAATTTAAAACATAAATTAATGTCCTTAAAGGTAATAAAGTTAACAGGTAAATCAGATAGTATAAAAAAAGAAGCAGTTAATTCTATGCCAATTTTCACATTCAGGGAGATAATGCAAAAGATCAATGGGATTTAATAAGAAAAATGTTAAACTTAAAATATACAAGAGATGCCTCATCTCACTTTGTACATATTTGCCTTTAATTTTCATAGAGAAGGACTTGCATTTATATCTCTACTCAAAAGACTCTGGTTAAAACTATCATCTTTATTAAATCTCAACTAGCCATCAAACAAACAACTGCATTTCAAAGTAGTATCCCCACACTGCAGGGTTCCAGTAAAGGAAATAATAAAATAAAATATGAAAAAAAAAAAAAGATTGTTCTTTGAGAGGAAGAGATCTAATTAAAAGGAGTCCCTAACAACTCCATGGATTAATTGGGAACCAGCTGAGATAATTGGACCTATGGGAATATGATTACACCCATCATAAACTGCTTTTTTCACAAGTATAGGTTAAGTGCTTGATGCTTTAATTGGGTGTAGCACTATAATAAAAGGAATAATATAGAAAAATTAATATTTGGGAAGGCAATCTCCTGAAGTCCTCTGGCATCATTAATAGCTACATTCTTTTTTTTCAAAGATGCAATTCTCTAGGTTTCTTGGAGCCACTTTGTAACAGTGTGGTTACAATTCTATCAACCAAAATATACTTATGCTATTAAAAGCTGACCTACAGACCACATGTAGCTGCTTTGCAATTAGATATTCAACAAGATCACATCACTCTGTGATTGAAGTTAAAATAGGCTGCTTTTTTGAAGATGATGTCCTTAAATGTTCACTGCAACAAACACTGGCTTTCAATTAGATGATCTTCCAGGAAACAGAACCACAAAATTGTAGAGCCTCGGGGAACCTCATTGATCGTTTATTTGGTCAAACGCCCTATTTTTACAGTTGAAGGGACTGCATGAAAATAAATGATTGGAAGTTCTAGAACAAGTCTAGGTCTTTATTGGGGGCTAGGAGGTGTGGGAGCTCTTTTGGTCAAGGCAGGGTATTTTCTTTAGAAAATAAATCACTGAGAAATAAGTAGCATTTGCATATATCTCAAAACCTTGTGATTCTATAATATTTTAAAAACAACTCTCTACAAAGAGAAATATAGAGGTGGCAAACAGAGAATCACTATTCGCACTGGGAAATGGGGTTGCTTGTATCATTTAATAATGAAAAGCGTGTTACGTAAAGAGGCAGAAACAATACTCAATTCTTACTATCAACAGAAAGAGGAGAATACCTACATAAGCAAATGGGTCACCTTGAATAATATGTTCAGTAGGATCTAGCATCTGCAGGTTTTATAGTAGTACACTGTCACCAGCTAGACCCCAAGACCTAAACTTACTGCTCACCTGCTTGCACCCACTGACCTTTATCCCATATTTTTCCTTAAGCTCTTCTTTCCAGCTTATCTACTAATTCAGGCAAAAGACTGGAGGGGCAAAGTATCCCATGATGGAAACTGAAACGACCCCTCAAGCAAAGACAACTGCCCGGACAAAGATTTCCAGCCAGCCCAGACCACCCAGACCAGTTTGAGCTTAACCTCTGACTTACATCAGCACAAATGGACCATGGAGTGACCCACAGTGACCAACAGTTACCTTTATCTCATTGTAATACTAAAATATTTGCTCAAGGGGAGCACAACATACAATGTATGCGTAGTTTTTTACATAATACACAATGCATGTATATTAAAGTGCATGTGTGACCTTATGCCTGCCTCTACATGTGATGGCAAGGCTCCTTTATCTAAACATTCATCCCAACCCTAAAAACAAACAATTGAACCAACAAACAAAAAAACATTCACTCTTGTTCAAGGAGTCATGACTTTCAAAGTTATTTCTGTGATCTTATTTGAGGCAAATAAAGTTTAATTTGTGTAACAACTCCATCTAGTATAGTTCCTTTCTGTTTTTTTTTAATGTTTATTTATTTTTGACAGAGAGACAGAATGGGGTTGGGGCAGAGTGAGAGGGAGACACAGAATCTGAAGCAGACTCCAGGCTCTGAGCTATCAGCACAGAGCCCAATGCAGGGCTCGAACTCACAAACTGGTGAGATCATGATCTGAGGTGAAGTTGGATGCTTAACCCCTGAGCCACCCAGGCACCCCATCTGGTATAGTTTCTAGCTATGACTCAACAAGGAATGAACTCACATTAGTTTGGTTATAGTATGCCCAAAAGTCTTAGATCAACTCACTCAAGAGGACTATCTCTTTCAAGAAGACTAATTTATAACTGTGCTGGATATAACTGTGCCTTCTTTACCTGTTTTGAGCTCAGAAAGCTGACCCCTATAGACAGTCTCAAAAGAACCTCCTACCTTCTGTCTTCTTATTGGGTTCAGGCAAGATGACATCAGTAGGGGATCGGATGGTGGACAGAGAAACAAGTCTGGGTAATTATTCCCTGGGATCCCTTATGAAAGGGCTGTTCTTATAATCAGTCACTGTGTCCCTCCAAGAAAAGTCAGTTTCTGCCAAAGAGCTTCTGCTGTAACAATAGCCTTCTCCCTCATCCTGGAAAATTCTCTCCTTTCTGGCCCTTCAGGCAAAAAGGAAGAAAAAAAAAAGAAAAGAAAAAAAAATGTAGCCCCCTTAAGTCTGTTTCAAACAGTGAGGTCAAAGGAACTTTTCAAAAATATAAATACGGTCATTGATAAATCCTAAATTGTTAACCTGAATTATAAAACACAGTAGTTCCCGGCTGCTCCCTAACAGCCCAGTTTCACCTGAATTACCTCCTACTTATTCTTCAGGACTCAACCTAAATGTCACATTCTATCCAGGTTCATATCCCTATTGTGTCCAGTACTTCCTCACAGCAATCATCTAAAAGTGAGTAATTTGTTTAATTAGCTTTTGACTTGCAGGAGAATATGGACCATTTTCTTTCTTCCCTCCTCCCACCTCTCTCTCTTCTTCTCTCCTTTTCCCCACTTCTTTCCTTCACTCATGTCTTTAGTCTTCATCATTCAGTCTTTCTTTCAGTTTGTTCTTTTCATAAATATTTAGCAAGTGCTCACCATGGTTCCTGCTGTCCCGGATATTACATTTTGACGGGAAGGCAGATATTAAAACATTAATTGAAATACTAATCATTTAATTATAATCATGACAAAAACTAGAAGGACAACATTCAAGGTCGTATACCATGTTTACTGCATTAACATCAGAACCAACAGAAACTGGCAGATAACAGACCTGCCATAAGGCAAGGACACAGTATAGAGTTTTGATAAAGAACATTGGTGGGCTGTCAGTTTTAATTGGATTCAAATTTTGGACTCTGGCTTTCCTTACCTGTGGACAGTAGGCAAATTGATTTATCTCCCTAATTCTCAGTTTCCTAATTATAAAAAGGATTTATAAAATCATCCCTATGGAATTAGTGTAAACATCAAATGAAAAAAAGTTACATAAATCATTGAGAAGATAATCTGATAGACATGTAGAGGTAGCATTTAGGTAGTAATCCTAGAAAAGCAAAGATATTTTGGTCTATGTATACAAATGTGTAAAAAAAAAGGAATCAACATAATCAAAAATAGTCTATATCTTTTCTATTTTTAGAAGGCTATCACAATTTAAATTAAACATAATTAAAACTTTACAAAAGCATGAAAAAATTGAATTTCAAACACAAAGCATAAGGTAGCCAACATTGTGGCATAAGGAATTTGAAAAAAACCCACATTATATGAGCTTCAGAAATATAGCTTTATGTACAAGAAGCCACCTGGCAAATGCAATAAAACAGCTTTATTAATACAGTATGTTTCATGCATAAATCTGATCAGATTTGCTCTAGCAATCATCCTGTGTGCCTCAAGACACCTGCAGTAGGAGAAAAAATCATGTTTCTATACATTCTTAAAACTCCCATCCTTTGTGGCCTCTGCTGAGTGTTCATTTGCAATCCAAAGTTAAGTCATACCTCTTTATCAGGGGTGGGCCTTGCTTACATGCAAATATTCAATTTTTAGCTGATTCTTGCCTCTTTTATAAACCTACTTTGGAAGTTTTTTATATTTGACAAACTGTAAGCAAATAAAAGCTATGTTTAATTCTTTTATATTATAGACTCTGTTATTGAAGCATTTGTTTGAATTGTCCCTGAGAAAATTATGCCAATCAGAAACACTACTGTCTTTTAATTTTCTTTATTCCATACCATGTAAACTTAATATAAATAAGCTTATAACATTCTGTTCCTCTTGGTTTACATAATATTTATAAATGTCACAGAGTGGGGGTCAGCATAGGTATAAAAGAACATTTTAGTATACTATATCTTTTTTATCCATTCAGCAGTACTACTCAGAGATGACAAAGAATAAAATCTTGCCATTTGCAACAACATGGATGGAACTGGAGGGTATTATGCTAAGTGAAATAAGTCAGTCAGAGAAAGATATCATATGATTTCACTCATATGTGGAATTTGAGAAATTCAATAGATGAACATAGGGGAAGGGGAGGAAAAATAATATAAAAACAGGCAGAGAGGCAAACCAGAAGAGACTCTTAATTACAGAGAACAGAGGGTTGCAGAGGTGGGGGTGGAGGGATGGGTTAAATGGTAATGGGCATTAAGGAGGACACTTTTCAGGATGAGCACTGGGTGTCATATGTAAGAGATGAATGAATCACTGAGTTCTACTCCTGAAGCCAAGATTATACTCTATGTTAACTAACTTGAAAATAAGTTAATTTAAAAAAAGAACATTTTAATAAGAATAACAAAAAACAAAACCATGAAAACTTCGAAGTTTACCTTATAAGTTGAAAACACAATTTTTTGATTGTTAATTCTCAAATATCAAATTATATAATGATTTACACATTACAAAGCATATCAATGTCATAGGACTATCAACATTTATGCCTTGCACATTAGCCATTATTATTTCTCTACTGCCTATACATAGATTCACATTTGGTAGAAAGTAAGCCAGGAATAAAAAAGCTCTCACAAAAATAGTTTTAGTCATTTAAATTTAGTTGATTACAAAGGATGCCAGCAACTCTCTTAAGTTTAGTTGATTAGACAAGAACGGCATAAATTAAACTAAATGTATAAGTTGTAGAATTTCACTTCTTCTGGTAATATGAAGTATCCATTCAACCACATGACTGATTCTAAGTGAGCCATTTAAGACTGTTCCCATGGTATGTCATCCATTTAAGACTGTTCCCATGACATCAAATACAAAAGAAAGAGAAACTTATATGCTTGGTCAGTGCTTTCCATCAGAACTTTCTTCAGTGATGGAAATGTTCTATATCTGAGCTGTATAATATGGTACCTTCAAGCCACATGTGGGCTATTGATCACTTGAAACGTGCCTACTGTTTACTAAAGGCCTGAATTTTTTATTTTACTGAAGTGTAATTAACTTAAATCCAAACAGCCACATATAGCTAGGGGCTACAATATTGGACAGCAAAAGATTAGCTGAATAACTGTCCCTGTATCTATTTCTACAAGTTTTAAAAATAACATTGGCATCAAGAAACAAGACAAATATGTCCAAACATATTAATTATAATCTGTTTCAAGTTGCAGAATAGGACTCTTCCTGAGTCTCCTTACTTATATTCATAAGGGACTGAAGATCACAAGAGACAGACTTGCTATTATGAGAGACAATGTCTGACTCACCCCATCTTTACCTAGGGGAATAAAAAGCCACCTTGCAAACCTAACGTGCTTGCACTGTCCCTGCGTGAATCACCGTCTGCTTCTGCGATGAGAGGAAGAAGGCAGCTCCCAAACAGATGGTTTATCACTGTGCCGAAAGACGGGGAAAGTGATGGAGTCATTTTTTTTTCCTCCTCATCCACGGCATTTTCACTCTGGGGGCAACTCATCACCACATTTTAAAAGGTATTTAATATATTTCCAAAGCACATAAAATGGACAGATTGAGGATGTCATGCTAAACATAATGCACAATGCTTGTATTTTAGTACTACTTGTTCTATAAAAGAAGCCTATGTATTTATTGTGCTTCATCATGGTACCAACACTTGGGTATTGTTCACCCCTAGAGTTTTCATATCGATCCCTTGAGGTGATTTACAATACTCTAAATGACGTATTGTTATTATCACCCAAGCATTAAAGTGGCCTACATTCAAGCAAAATCAGTACTCTGTGGGTAATAATTCTATTGTGTATAATTACAATTACCCATGTCCTTCTAACTTTTAGCCACTGTTCATACACACTCACCTTCAAACAGACAGCTTTGTTTTATCTACTCAAGTTTGGGTACTTGTCTCCCTGGGAAAATTTTCCATTTTACCACTGACTAGCTTGTTACTTTTCCGCACTTAATTTTGGTATTATTTTCTAAGTATATGACATTGAAATCTTTTATAATTATCAGATTCTATATGTATGATAATTACATTACTATTTTTATGCTGATTACTGCTGATGCTTTATAAAACGAAGAGCCTTTTACCTGAGCAGCTTTGATTTATGGATTATGAACTAATACAGTGTCTATTTCAAAAATGACATAACATTTGTTTGCCTTTTAAAAAGGATCATTTTAAAGACTAAAAAGTGGAATAAAGAGATTTATCAGTGTCTCAGGAAGCAGGGCATATATGTGGTAAAATTAAATCACTTTACCTTTTCAATATGCCTAATGTTGCTTTCAGACTTGGGTACAGTGTCCACATAATTTATCATGCCAGAATGGGACACTTTTGAGAGTGAAATCAGGCTATGTAAATAATTAAGCTAGCAGCTGTAACTGGGGTAAACTAGGACATAGTGACCCTGGATTTAAGGATGCTTGGATATTTCACAGGAATTCTCCTTCAAGGGAGATGAATCCTTGGGTACATAGTAAAACCAAGCCTTCTCTGAAGTCAAGCCTGAGTTCCCTTTTGTTACAAGGGAGTTTTATTAGTCTACCGTATTGAAGGCCCCATTAATGTTTCTGTTTTTATGTCGTCTTTTCGCACACTCACATTCTTGAAGATCTTGCTGTTTATCTTATTCTCTGAAATATCGTTACCAAATTCCATTTCAAAATTCTTTCCACAAGTATTTGCTTATAGGCTGAATGCTTATGTCTCCCCAAAATTCATGTGTTGAAAACTAAGCCTCAATATGATGCTGTTTGGAGGCGGAGACCTCATGAATCGTGTTAGTGCCCTTCTAAAAGAGACCCCAGAGACCTCCCTTGTTCCTTCTACTGTGTGAGGATACAGCAAAATGACTACTGTCTGTGGACCAGGACATGGGCTCTCACCAGACACTGAATTGGCTGGTACCTTGATCTTGGGCTTTGCAGCCTCTACAACTGTGAAAAATTAAAGTTTGGTGTTTATAAGCCACCCAGTCCACAGTAGTTTTGCTACAGCAGCCCAGATAAAGGCATATTCTTTTCTCTCCAGTACCACTTTCCAGGAACACCTGTGAAAGTATTTACTTTGGCTTCCATGTTTAGACTGTATATTTTACCTCTTATTTTCAAGTGTGTTTCTTCATATTGCAGATAATTATCTACATATCATGCCCCCAAGATGGCAGGAATGGTGCCTTTCCCCTTTTTGCCTTGCCATGACGCCTGTCACAGTGTACTTCCACACAGTGTTTACTGAGTTGATTAAACAGATTACTGAAGAGGTAATTACACAGGAATTATACTACAGTTATATTACTAGCCCCGGTTGTTTTCTATGTACCCACCACTGTGATAAATACTCTAAAATATTGTTTCACATAATTCTAAACTGCACATACCTAACACGGCAATGATGAAGCTGAGTGAGATTCAAAAACTTAAATATTATGTCTTGAGTCATGTAACTACTAATTGACCAAGCTGGGATTGAAACTCAGGCCTGTCAGTATTTTGTGGGGGTTTTTAATGCAATAACACAACCAGCGACACTCTATGGATCACTGCCTACTCTCTTCTGTTAATATTAACCTTAAGTGGTAAACCTCACCTTGTTTATCTTATTTACAATGTAGGTTAAGTAAATCACCTTCAAATTCTTTGACATTTCTACATATTGTAGTGCATTCAGGATTTGAGCTTTAAGAACATCATTTTTTTTTCACAAATTAAGCTATCATTTTGTATTTATCTTTGGTTCACTTCCAGTTTATCCTATCAATATTTCATAGCTTAAAATATATTTCACAGTTATAAAGTATTAATTTGTCAGAGATCTCCCTATGCAGTCACCTTGATTTTGGGTTTATTTATAATTTTACAGTATTATTATGTCATTTTTACATTTCCCTTCTCCTTGAGCAATATTTCAATTTAGAAAGGTTGTGTGTAAAAGCAAATCTCTCCTTTGTTTTAAATTTTATTTTTTAAATTTTATTTCCTAAGGATACGGTTTATACTTCAGTAGGAACGGCATCTGTGTCTTTCTACTTTAAACATGACCACGTGAGGCCATGCTGAGTATGGAAGAGAGTACACTTTGGTTGCCAACCCCCAGGCTCAGAGCCTGACTGCGTGCCTTCTGCTGTTCCCCAAGCTCACCAGGTGCTCTCCTGACTTAGGAGCTGGGTATGTCTCCTCGGATTAGAAACATGGCTCCCTATGGCCAGCTTGCTCTCTTTCTTGGGATGCTCACTGAAGAGATATTTTTTTAATGATAATTAAGACCATTCTATTTAAAACTGTGTATACATGTAAAAATGTGTGTGTATGTGTGTGTGTATATATATATATATATACACACACACACACATACACACACA
>NW_026057576.1:40322028-40333491 GCF_023721935.1 Panthera uncia
GACTTTTGGTTTAGCTCAGTGCTTCATTCCCAGTACCTAAAACAGTACCTACAATACAGTAGGTACTCAATAAATATTTTTTGACTAAATCAGTAAATTAAAACTCTATTTTACTTTTTACCATAACACATGCACTTGAAAAGGCCAATAAAAAAATTAAGTGAGGTAATGGCAGGAAGCCGTAATTGAGGAATTTCAGGCCATGTTATTATGATATTATATAATAGCAATAAAATATTAATAAGATACTATAATTTGTAATTATAATGTCCCCACAAATTACTTTATGATGTGGCCAATATTAAGTAGCATAAAACTGGGTGGAATTTGCTATAGATATGTTTTTGATGACAAAGAATAATGGCAAGAGATCTTTTTATTTTTAATAGGGTTGAATATCACACTTACTTTAAGTATTATTTGATTTTCTTTATATGTAGGTTATTAAAATTATCTAACAATCAAACAGAAAAATGATTTTTGGTTCAGTTACCTCTGTATATGTCAGTCACTGCACATTCTGCCCTTAACAGCAACAACTGCACTAGGTTTCACCTCTTTCAGGGCAAAGTCAAAACATGGATTTAATCCAATTTTTAATCAGCTGTACAGATGGGTTTATTTCATGAATACACTACACTGCACAGATGGAAGTTCCTGAAGGCCTGACAAGGTGTTAAAACTGTTACTGATATTACAAAGGAATTAAAAATCAGCATAGGAAATTATAATTAGTAGGGGCTTGATCTCTGAAGATCGTGTTAGTTCAGCACTTATATTTTGTCCTTGGCAGGAAAAGAAAACATATTTGAGAAGAAAAATGTAAAAGTAAACATTTAGGCTTACATATTCTCTGGTTTCATAGGAAATAGTTTTTTGGCCAAGTAAGGACTTAGTAACTTCAGTAACATGCCAAGCTGGTAGAACATATGAATTCATGTATTTTAAAAAATGTTTCAGGGTATGGATTTTTAAAATTATATCTTATCTGAAATATAATTATAAAAGCAATACTTCAATCATGAAATTAGTTAGTACATAACTTACTTTAGTGATATATTAAACTATTTCAATAAAATAAGTCATATAATAATGAGTTTTAGGATAAAATGGCTGTACCTAGGGTTCAAGCAATGAACGGTATCCACATACAACGTGATAATTTGCCCCCAAACACCTGTAGTTCTTTATTATCAGCTTATTTTCTTCATGGAAAAGACCTAGTAAATAGATACGATATTTTCATTCTTCTGTTCAAGTAAATCTCAATATATTAAACTCACTGTATTCAGAATTTGACATTTTAATTTTCTGCCATTTTCTAAGCATTAATATCTTGCATTGCATTGCATCTCACAGTCTCATCACTACATCTCACATTCTTAACCTTACATCTTGCTTTGGGTGTTCCTCCTCTCTCTCGCTCCTATTCACCCCCTTAACATACTGCAAATGTTTCTATGAGAATATGTTCCTTCTATTTATGAAATGGAAATTCCTACCTCCTATGAATTAGAAACTAGAAAGAATTGTATCTCTGTGAACACACAATATAAATTATTTCTAGTCTAATGAAAGAATTAAAAAAGCAAGAAGAGTTTAGAAGAGATGGCTGTCAGCTAGCTGATTTATTTATTTTAAAGGGGACCAGAGGCTAATGATATCAGTCATGATAATCTCTAGAACCAGGCTGCCCAATATGGTAGCCAATCACCACATGAAATGTGATTAGTTCCACCTGAGATGTGCTGGAAATGTAAAGTATACATTATATTTCAAAAGAAATATAAAATATTGCATTAATATTTTCACATTGATTTCATGTTGAAGTGATACTGTTTTAGATATATGGGATTAAATGAATCATATCATTAATATTAATTATTTAGTTAATGGATTAAAATTAATTTCCCCCCAATTCTTTTTATGTGTGCCAATACAGCTACTAGAAAATTTTAAATTACAAATGTGGCTTGCATTTGTGGCTCACATTGTATTTCTATTAGACAGCAGTACTCTAGAATTCATTTAGAGAGAATATCTTAAATAGGGGAGTGTGTCCTGCAAGAGGTAATTACACATAACTTTAGTCAGATAAATAAGCTTTCTTTTCTGTCAAATCATAATGGATATTATTAATATTTCTAAATTAATGACCCACTATACAGTATGGCTCATTTAACGTAAATTAATCTAAACAATTCCACATTTATGTGTTTTAGCTTTGTTCTTCCCATTGTAAGAACAGAAACTTTTTCTAAAGCAGCAGGGCTGGTCTAGACTAGAATCAAAGCAACTCCAAAGGCCATTTCAACTCTCTGAAAGACACATACATGGTCTTTATTGCCCCATAGGTTTCTACGTGTCTCTGTATGCAGACTCTGGAATTCTCTCTAGCCCATGTTTTCTTGACTTCCTGTCCTGCTTTATTCCTTGCCCCCCTCAGATTTGGCCCTTACATGATTCCCAAGGGCTGTCCTCCAGCCTCTCTCTAATTGTGATTTTTTTTTTTTTTTTTTTTGCTTTTGATCCCTGTGTTCTCAGTCGATCCTGCTTTATTTTAAAATTCACACTCCCTGCAAAGGGAATCTGGTTCTCCTTGTTTATCTTCTCATTCCCTGCTGTAGCTCAAAGGTGACTGGCTAACCTCTGGATGCTATAACAATCAGGGACAAGGTTGTTTGGCAAAAAAAATCAAAGAGACACTCAGATCATACCTTTGCCCAGGTTATGAGCCGGCAGTTTCTTTCAAAAGTGCCATTCTAAGCCAATTATATCATGAATGATGTCATACACAGTGAAAGAAATGAAATAAACCTAATTGAAACTAATGAACAATGCCCAGTACAAAAATAGAAACTCCTATGTTTATCAAAAACATGCATAGTTTTTAATAATTACTATTTTAATTCATTCTAGTGGATTTAAAAATATATAGAAAACAAATATGAAAAAAATCCCACACACATTACTGAATGAAGAAACAAAATGAAGGAGATAATCATACTGCTGTATTTCTTAGTAATGTATAATATTTTCATTAGACATTCCATATTCTTTCCCCTAAAAATTATCACTCCTTTCATCCCTATACATTTTCTGACTTACTTTAGGTACAACACAGCAGAACTGAAATATCTTGAGCATTATAAAACTGCATTCAAGATGGCATAGTTATTCTTTTTAAATTCATTTTTAATGATTGCTCTATCATTGAATATGATTTAATTTTATCTAAGGGCTGACATATAACAGAATAAATCTCCAATTTCAAGATGGTAAAATGGGATTATATAATTGAGAAGAATTTCATAAACAGTTTAGATTAAACAGAAATTTCATTAAGGAAAGGACAGTGGATTCACAAGCACAAATAGTAGAAATTTAATCATGCAGAAAAAGCTGTTGATTGCGTCCCCCAACAACTATTCTTCTCTTCCACCTTAGTAATAGTACTGTAATATTTAGCTTTTTAGCTAGCACATGCCACCACACATTAAAAAAAAAAAAAAAAAAAAAAAAAAAAAAAAAAAAGATCTGCCAGTGCCCCTTGCATCTAGGTACTACCAGATGGCCTCAATTTGAGCCAATGAGATATCAGCAGAAATGTGTGAGACATGTGGGAAGACTTCTGTAAAAGAGATTCACCCATTGTCCTTCCTTTCTGCTTCCAGTTACCTGGAATGAAGGAATCCAGTCTAGAGTTCAAATAACCTTCTAGGATCTGTGGTGAACTTGAGAATGAAGCCATATACCAGGATGTTTCAGCAGGTCTCTGAGCACACAGGGAAGCAATCCAGAAACTTAAGACCACCCACCTCCAGACCTAATTTATATGCAGATAAATAAACCTCAGTATCTTTTAAGTGGTTGTTATTTTGTGTTTTTCTATTACACGCAACTGAATCTAATCCTTACTGATAGATTATTACTAACATTAAAGTCATGTTCTTATTTTAACTCACATGGGCATTTTTTCCCAAAATCGTAAGTGTAAAACTTCTATTGGTGTCTTTACAAAAGTGTTATTTTAAAAAAAGTTCAAGCATATACTTCATAATACAAAATATTTAGACTGCCAATAGCATCTTTATATAAAAAGATCAGTTAAAACATATTCCTGATGTCAATACATCTTAATATTATTTCCAAAAGGAAAATCATAATTATGATGCCTATACTTCCATAAACTATATGTAATCTGTAAGTAATAAACATATATCTTAATAATTTTTCTAAACTTTAAAGGGATCTGCTGAAAATTATCTTTCCCTTTTCTCTCATTGTTGAAATTCTGCTTTAGTAACTCCAGTTATTGAAACTAATAAATCTAAAATGCATTAAAAATACTAATAATTGTTGTATATTTACCTTTAAGGAGGTGACACATGGGATGACTCTAACTGCAATTTTTGAATTTGTTTTATTCACTTAACACGATAACAGCTTTATTAGCCATGACATTAAATATCTATCATTAGATATTATTGTTTGTTTAATGCTTTACCAAAATACAGCATGGTAACAAGTTAATAAATCCATGTCTGCATCAATTATGCCTTTGGAAAATTGGTGAGTGTAATTTTGAGTCCAAAAGTATTAGTATTTTTAATATTTTTGATGAATATTTTCAAATTATTCTCTTTGAAAAGTGTATTATTTTAGTCTCCTTCACTGAGACTAGATTGCTCATTTTTTTTTTAATTTTATGGACAATACTTCTGATTCAATTTGCATTCATTTGATTAATATATTTCTCTTGGTTTTTAATATGAGAGAGGTAGACTTTTCCTAGAAACATTTACCTCAGAAAGCATGCATCTGTCAAGGCAGGGATGGTGTCATTGGTTTTAGTTTGCTTCAGAAACTTACATTCTATTGATAAGTGACAGACCATCAGCAACATCATAGGACATATCTGCAAGTCTATCACTCTGATCTACATCCTCTTATTTTGTCATCCAATAGAAAGCGGCTAGCAGAATGTAATGATTAATATACTATTTCACCATTTTCCTCACTTGAAGAGCATCATGAACACGGCATATGTGGGACATCCTGACTTTTGCTCACTGATTAGTGTTGAGGTTTCATGGTTCCTACCAAAAAAAATTTAACTACTTGAGAATGTCATTTATCTAGTTCATAGAGACTAGAGGAGATAGCAATGATAAATTTTCACATTTAAAAAAAAATAATAGTGATATGAACATAATACTGTTATAATACAACTATGTAACAATTTTGACAATAGATCATTGCTCAGTATTATATTATTACTTCATGCCATGTTACCTCACTTAATTTCTTAGTTCTTTATGAAGTAAAGTTTTAATCTCTACATTTATATTGCTCTGAGAGCTTTATCAATGTTTTCCTGGTCACAGAGCTAATTAGCCCCAGTGGTAAGTTGGTTGAATGCTCAATATCCATTTCTTCCTATCCACTTCATTATAGACCCTTGGTGTCATTTGAGGTGTCTACTTCTGCCACATACAGCCACATGCACCAAGAACAGCAGGGCACATGCCAAGCTCCAGAAAGTAAATCCTCATGAGGATCAGCCATGTGGTATTGCCCTGGTGACTGCTCCTGATCAAGGATTAGAACCATTATATAAGCTGGTCCAACAGGATCAAAGGAGAAAGAGAGGTCTGCATTTATGGACTCCTGCATGTAAAGGAAACTGTCCAAATTGTCACTCACATCTATCTTGTAAACATGAGAACAGGAATAAATCTGACAGAATATAGAAGAAAGTTCTGGATTTCTCCACATTATTGAGTCATTGATCTGATTGTGTCAAGATAATTAAGTGAAATACACATTTTCTTATTTTTTAAAAAACCAGTTTGAATCAGGTTTTCGATTACTTGTAGCTCAAATCATCCAATTTATTCCTTTGGCCTACCAGAGCATCAACCATATTCCTTCAACTGTCCTATCCTTCCAGAAAGTAGGGCTAGGGAAAAATCCCATTTGGGTAGACATAGGATTTAAGGGTAGCAAATAGTTTAATGATTCAAACTGGAAACCCTGTCAATTAAGACAAAGTTGTTCAGTGGAGAAAATTTAACCTTGATTAAATTTTTAAAAAATGAAACATAAGAAAAAGACTTTGGCTTATAGAATAAGGAGAGCGAAAAAAATCACAACCAATGGTGTGTTAAGGAGATGTCTAAGCAGCATATTAAATTTTTTTTAACATTTATTTATTTTTGAGACAGAGAGAGACAGAGCATGAATGGGGGAAGGTCAGAGAGAGGGAGACACAGAATCCAAAACAGGCTCCAGGCTCTGAGCTTTCAGCACAGAGCCCGACGCGGGGCTCGAACCCACGGACCGTGAGATCATGACCTGAGCCGAAGTCGGCCGCTTAACCGACTGAGCCACCCAGGCGCCCCTAAGCAGCATATTAAAAAGGCCAAAGAAGACAACAGAGAGGATAGCAATAGATTCTCAAAAGCAAATCAAAATATTAATCTGACTTCCTAAATGCTCCCAAACCACTAAGACTTAGTTAAAAATTAATCCTGATTGGAAAATGTAGGTGGGAAGTAGAATTCATAATGGATTTCTAGTCTATGAGTCTGCCACCGAAGTAATCAGGTTTGCTACTTGCGTTTGTGTGTGTGAGTGTATGTGTTTATAGTAAGTCGCATGAATCAAATACCTTCAATGTTGTTTGGTGTAACTCTCGTCTCTTAAACTAGTATCTCTGACATACAAGGTTGGAAAAGAACACACTCAGTAAAAAACACAGAATGCTTTCTATATGATACTGTATTACTAATGTTTTTCCAAAGTGAGGACTGTTACAATGTGAAAGTTAAGAAAATGTTAAATTTGTAATTGCTGCTTTAGTTATTTTTTTTTAATATTTATTTATTTACTTTTGTGAGAGAGAGAGAGAGGAAGGGACAAGCCAACAGAGGGAAAGAGAAAATCCCAAGCAGGCATGGGGCTCACTCTCACAAACTGTGAGATCATGACGTGAGCTGAAATTAAGAGTCACACACTTAGCTGACTGAGTCACCCAGGTGCCCCTACTTTAGTTATTTTAAATAATGATTTTGAATTGTAACCCAGTGATTTTCAAACGTAGCTAGCCTTTAGAATCCCCTGGTGAGAATTTTTTCCCCAACCAATTAAAGACCCAGTGCTATGAAGTCCTTACTGTCAAGGAGAATATACACCTTCTATATTACCAATGGACCATATTAAAGTCTTTGATAGGAAAGTATGTTGAGGAAATTAACTCACTTTTTAAAAAGAGGAATTCTTCAAAATTTAAAGATATAGACCTTGGAAATGAAAAATCCTGTTTTTGCATCTTTTTTGGTTTTGTTTTTATCATTTCATCTCATGTTCAAAGTGGTCAGGGAGATGGCATGGGCACAAGACACCGGGACTTGGTTTAAATCCCTTTTTACCATGTTACTGTTTGACAACCTTGAGTAAATTATATGCTTTGACTGTTGCCTTCATCATCTGTAATTATAGTAATAATAATAATAATAATAAAACAATATATATGTCATAGGAATGTGACTGTTACGTTGAATGGCATTTGTAAAGGCATTTAATAATGCCTGGCACATTTAGCATCCCCCTGTTGTTCTAATATTAAGTGTTGGAATTGCTTCCTGGCCCACAGACTTCCCACTCTGAATTTCAGGGTGAAATTTCAGTCTATTATCTCCCAGGGTACACAAAGAAACAGTATTTGTTTCTCCCTAGGCTTCAGGTCAATATCTTAAAGGCTCTAAGGAAAAATCAAAACAAAATAAAGCAATAAACATCCCGGCAAATTAAACTCATCCTACTATGTCCTCCTTGTTTAGTCTTCCTTCTTTCCTGGCAACAGAGGATACAGAGTTTTGTGGAGATAAAAGTTCCACTCTGACTAGCACATCCAGAATTCCCTTGGTTCTTTACAAATCCACTGGGCTTTAAAAATTGCTCCCCTCTTCGGGGTGCCTGGGTGGCTCAGTGGGTCAAGAGTCAGACTTCACCTTAGGTCATGATCTTGCTGTTGGTGGGTTCGAGCTCTGCTTCAGGCTCTGTGCTGACAGCACAGAGCCTGGAGCCTGCCTCAGATTCTGTGTCTCCTTCTCTCTCTGCCCCTCCCCTGCTCCTTCTCTTCCTCTCTCTCTCTCTCCCTTGCCCTCTCTCTCTCTCAAAAATATAAACATTAAAAAAATTGGTCTGCTCTTCTTCCTCTCCTGGCCTTCCCCAAGAAGACTCAGCAATTGTAACACTCAAGCAACAATTACAACAAACATCTCCATTTATGAGTGCTTTCCATGTGTCAAGGGTCTGAAGTGAGACATTTATAGATGCTGTCCAATTTGGTTCTTATAAAGTCCCTTTGGATTATGGGTAATTCAGACCCTGAGGAACTTGCTCAAATTCAGTTGGGTGACATCTGGCAAAGCTGAGATGTGTGTAAATGTCTATCGGACTCGGTAGTCCAGACTCTTAACCGGCACTCTTCCATCTCGAGGCAATCTTGTAGGTGGCTTACAGCTCCTATTAGCCAGGCCATTAACATTGGAAGAATTTCTATTTCAACCAGTGCCTACGGTTCTAGGCATAATGAAATGTTTCTTTCCTTGGCAATTGGGTAAACTTAAATTTTCACCTTTAACTTATCAAAATAGTCTCCATATAGTAAGGCATTCATTTATCCACAGTGATTTCTTTTTTTTCGGTTAGGAAGTTTTTAATTGTGAACCTAGTGTTGACTGACAGAGCAACTGAAGCTACTTCCAGACTCCAAAATAGATTACATATGTCTTCCTGGCTCAATATCCTCTATTAGTAAAGCAAAATTTAAGACTGCAACTTCCGCTGGCCCTGTTTCCCTCTTTCCTGTTTTATTGGTCTTGCTAACAGTCACCATGTTACAATATACCCTATAATTTGTTTGCTTCTTTTGTTTATTATCTGGCCCTCCTTCATAAAATGCAAGCTCCATGAAGACAGAATTTTTGTCAGTGTTGTTTGCTGCTATATCCTCCATGTTTAGAATAATATCTAACATATAATATGTGTTTAGCAAATATTTGCTAAATTAATGTTAAAAAAGTGAACAAT
This sequence comes from Panthera uncia, assembly GCF_023721935.1. Classification (NCBI taxonomy): domain Eukaryota; kingdom Metazoa; phylum Chordata; class Mammalia; order Carnivora; family Felidae; genus Panthera; species Panthera uncia. The sequence goes on from NW_026057576.1 coordinate 40,331,128, forward strand.
AGACAGATATGTCTATTCTTTGGTAGAGGATTCTGTTAATTTTGAGTAATGCTAAAGTCTGCAATACTTTATCAAACAAGATTATTTCCAGAAAACCTATTTTGTAGTAGAATAGCTGGATTATGGGGCATTTACTAGGTAATGCTAACCTATAGTTAAAGTGGATCTTCCAATTTTTGTTTCCAAGATGAACAAGAATTTCACAGAAGCCGCATGCAGACCACTTGGTATTGTAAGACTTTAATTTTTTTTTCAACCTGAGAGGTGTGAAATGGTATTTCACTATAATTTTACTAGCATTTCCCTCATAATTAACAAGATGAGACATCATTTCATACAACTGTAATTCTTTCTTTCCTGTAAAATTACTTTGCCAATTATTTCCCAATGGATTATTATTTTTGTTCTTATTGATTCATAAGAGTTCATTATATACTTTGCACAGTAATCGTTCATAGATTTCACAGACTAAATAAGTGGAAAATATGTTCCAGTTAATGGTTTAACTTTTCTTTCACGTCTGGTAACTTCACATAAAGTTTCTTATTAATTGTATTTGAACATATTAGCCTTTTTCTTCACGGTATATAATTTTTTGTATATTTTAAAAGAGGCTCTGGTACTGCAGAGATATATTTCTATATTGACTTCTACAAGTTAACTAGTTTTTCCTTACATGCTTTGTTCTTCAATGCATCTGGGGTTGATTTTTGGGTATGGTGTGAGACAGGAACCTACTTAATGTTTTTATTCAAATGAATAACCAACTCTCCCATCAATATCTATTGAAAATTCTATCCTTAACCCAATGATATGCAATGCCACCTCTCTTATATATCAAATATCACTATTTCCTTTTCGATTGCCCCATCTCATATATAGTTTTAAACAATATTCCTCCATTTGGCCAGAAATCCGTCACCCTGTTTTTAATCTGTGAAACTTTATATAGGATTCAAGAAGAAATCTCATGTCATACAGGAATCTAACCACCTAAGCTGTTTTTAAAATTGTATTTTATCTACACCAGTCAATGTAAGTTCTCTGTGGGAGTTACATTTCAATAAATAATCAATCAAACACAATGTAGGAAAGTTAATGCTCAAATGTGAGACAATTTCTAAACAGGCAATTTACTATCACTATGCAAATTTTCTAGCTCTGAGCCTGTAGCAAGGCAGACCCTATTGTGTAAGGTTAGCTATCATCTTTCACCACGCAGTGGATTTATTGCCAGAGTAGGTGGAGTGACTTCACTTTCTATTGTAGCTCTGTTAATCTGCAATACTGCGAGAGCAAGGCTTTGCACATTAACACATCAGGGAATTAATACATTTTAAATAAATACAGCAAAATCAAGGTTGGTGAGTCAGAGCACACAGAGAATTTAATGTTTGACAATTATTTTATGTTTTGAATTTGTGAAGTAGTCAGTATATTATAACTTGGGCAGTGTTTTATAAAAATAATTAAGTGTATGTTTAAAAGAGAGCTCTTTACAAGGCTGTGCTGGAAAACGCTTCAGTGAAATAAATTTAGGCTCTTGGCACTGTTCAAATGACTAACTCTGCAGGACTGTAAAGATTTTGAGATTTACATGTAATGCATACAATAACATTTTGTTGTAACAGCTTTCTAAACATATATAAACCACACTATCTTTACTCTTGTCCTATCATGTGAACTTTCCTACAATGTAAGTATTATAGTGTATCAATTACCACCCAAATATATCGAATTATGTCCCCAAAATCTTTGTTGACCCAAAGTCAATACATACTTATTCTGACTCTTAAAGACCTGGGTTATGAATTTTACAATGGAAATCAATAATATCCTATTTAGAATGCTTACTTTGCTACACCAGAGCACTTTGCAAATTTCACTTCACAAAACTCCAATGGTCTATAAAAGGCATATTCATGTGGTTTTATGTAATACAGCCATTGAAAATATTTTTCTTCTTGGTCAGTTTATCACCTTCAGGATTTATTCCAGGGTCATGAAGAATTCCAAAGTAGTAGGAAACTGGCTATATTAATATATACAGCTGGGGATAAACTATTACAAGGATGTGCCAGTTAAAATTATGTGAACATGAGCTTTTATTAAATATTAACACATGTATACATATTAATTCTATACAGTTAGGAGAAAATAGAGTATATATATGTGGTTTATTATAAAACCAAAGCCTGTGATAATTTGTTGCATTACTATATGTTACCTTTGAAAATGTCTGATCGCTAAATTGACTCTATGTGCGTATATATATATATATAATATAAATATATATATACATATATATATATAAATATATATATATACATATATATATATATACATATATATAAATATATATAT
>NW_026057576.1:40333591-40410365 GCF_023721935.1 Panthera uncia
ATATATATATACCCACACACACATACATATATGTCATGTATATATGCCTATGAGTGCATACATAGGTCACACATGTGTTGTATACATGTCATAGATATGTTGCATATATTATGTATAAGATATTTGCTACATACAACATTCATAAATATGTATAGACTTAATTTTGTGATTAGAATTTTTTTCAATAATATATTTGTGGATTTTGCACTTAAGGGTAGAATGACAAAGCAAATCAAACAAACAAGAATATTCAGAGTAGTTACATAGGGTATATTGGTATCTAAAATATTAAATAGAATCACTGAAATAATTTAAAAATAATTTCAACAGTGAATCAAAGAATGAGTAATATTTTCCCCTTGGTTGGTTGGATTCCATTATTATGGAGGGATCCTTTGTGAAACAAAACAAATACAAAAACATTAAAATTGCCATTTGCTACCAAATTAACAATCTCACAATATTGCATATGTAATATATAAAAAATAGACAACATAGTAGTTTAAAATGCATCGTCATATGACAGTCAGAAGACCTGAAATCTGGCTCTACATTTAATCTGTGAACATCTATCATATACCAGTTCTCATCTTCAGAGAACTTGGACTCTACTGATTTACTGTTAATTAACCATGATTGTATTCACGCTTCAAGCCTACAGTGATATATATTTACCTATAATCTTTCATCAAATATTAGATTTACTGCAAGAGTGGGTGTAGTGAATTAAGATAAGAATAATATAGCTAGAAAATAATTTAATGCTACTGTAGATGAATCATTGATTTCGAAGGTGAGGAAAAGTAGGGCCCAAGATGCAATTAATTTTAAATATCACTACTACATTGAATCTAGTGATACCATACACTCATATTATCACTGCACTGAAATATATCTAAACAACCCTCATGTTGTCTTTCAACATTTGTAATGTTCTTATTTATTTATTAGTAGTGCCAAAACACTTAATTGGAGTATTATGAAATGAGTTATTGTTCTGTCAAATTTATCTCTCTTTGTAGAAAAATACATGATCATATCGTTTAAAATCCAAGGGAAGAAAAAGAGGGTATAAGGACTTGGCTATTAGAACCTAATTTCTTTCAGAAAGAATTGTGTTGAAAACACAACATCTGTTGTACTTGATTATTGAAGCTTTATTTTCATTGGCTTCCCCCAAAAAATGCTGCTACATTCAAGCAAGTAGATTAAATGTTATTAGCTTTAATACCTTTTAAAACAAGTAATCTGTTGAAGTGATAATGGAATTTAAAGTAAGTACATTCATTAAATTGGTTTTTACACTATTGTGGTTTCCCTGTTGGCCACATGAATCTCTAAACCTGACATTGCTAATTACAATTATAATAAACGGTATATGTATACATGATTAACTTCACCCTACACTTAAAGCAGACATAGAGGTAATTGAAGAACTCTACTGTCATATATAATTCTAAAAAAGAAAAACTGTGTTTGCTATTTTGTCTTACAAATAAGAAATAGAGGTTATTCACATAAATGCACGAACCCATTATAATCAGAAATTTAGACTGCAACAATTACTTGCTAACTTACTATTGGATGAAAGGTAATGAGACTCATTGGGAAGGGAGGGAAGGAGGAGGGAAGGAAGGAAGGAAAGAAGGAAGGAAGGAAGGTTACTGGAGAACATCCAAGAGCAATCTTCCCATACTAATACACCCCAATTTAGATTTTCAGTTACTTAGGCTTGAAGAATTGGCTCCACTGTTATACATGGCTAGAGGCATAGTTTCAATACTTCTTTCTGTGTCAAGACACCTGTCTTTTTACTTCAGTGCCAGAAGGGTTTAGCATCTTGTCACTGAAGCAACACAGCCTGCACATTTATAGGTGTCACTCACTCTACCATCTGTTCCTTAGGATAACAGCCACCATTATCACCCAGCCTCCACCTGAGGCTTTAACAGTCTCTGTGGATTAAAGTTCAGATCTACAAGGAAGAATGGTTAGCAGTAATGTTGCCATTCAACTTTGCTTGACCTTAACTCTACTGCTGTCAATACTGTATTGCAGCCTGCTAACTTGCGTTTTCATCCTGTATGTATATTGTACTGTGAAGTTCTTGATTAAGCAATGAAACCATATAAAAGCCTTTGCACTGTTATTAGGATTTTTGGTCTTTTTTTCTGCTTTTACTTTATCAAAACACTCAAGGCTAGATCTATAGTATTTTAATAAATATATTTAAAGTGAATGAACCCTAATGAAATTTCAGTTCTAGGGTCACTAATCAGATAGTTTCATAAATGGAATTAAACACACACACACACACACACACACACACACACACACAGACTGAAATAAGAAAAAAGGATGGTATTGTGTTGAAAGCTAACCAACACATGATAATCAAGTTCTGAAGGACTTATTTAATATGACATCAATTATTTTTCCTTTGTAGTCTAAAATAAATAACATTGTGTATAAATATAAATTATAACATGATTAACAAATACTTATAGCCTACACTTTCATAAAAGGTACCACCTGACAATTTATAAATATCTTTAACCAAACAATTCTAGTCAATATATAACTGGAGGAAAATATTGCAATGTGATATTTTCCCATTCTTAATTTACTCTCCTTCTTTACTGGTGAAATGAAATGTTTCCACATTAGAAGTGTTTTTTTTATGCCCCCTGTATTTTAATGGCTGCCATTATTTTTATAAAAGGTACTCTTCCACATTCAAATGATAGGGAAAAGGAAGTGGGCTCTGTTTATTCATTACCGATCAAGCTAATAAAAATGTTTTGCAAAGATGGTAAAACATGATAATGCTGTCAATTTAAAGCAGTTCATTACGAGGAGGAATGTTTGTGCTCATTTTGTTCTACAACTGAACTTTTACTGTGGCTATAAAACAGCATCCCTTTGTTACTACAAACAGTGAAGTCTGCTATATCCTCTTGCTCTCCCCACCAATTTGTTTATGTGTGTGCTCACTGCTTTTAGAAGGATTCAGCTCCTCTCTCCTCTGGGAAGCAGTAACTGTTGCCCAGTAATGTTCTAGGATGGCTGTCTGCAAACTCACTCCCCCATTTTATACAGGAAATATTAGCAGGTTAATCAGTGACTTACTCTATGAAACAAATAGTTTAGGGTTTCACTGCACTATATTCCTATGACAATCAGTGTGATCTTTGGGAGCATTTTTGGAGACCAGTTATCACTAGCCATTGGCTTATGGGGAACTGGTGGCTTTCATCTGAAGTTGTGTCGTGACTACACCTGATCCATTTAAATATGTGTGAAGGAAGCTCATTTCTTTAGCCAGTTCACACTTACAATAGAATGATGGTATTTCTGCAATGTGTACAGAAGCTGAAGAAGAATAATGTTGCAGCCCCTTGTATGCAAAACATGTGAGCCTACCAAGGAACAACATGATAATGTCAATGTAACGTTCTCATTATTGCAGTGGTATCGCTTGTAACTAATTTCTTCAATTAGTGACAATCACTTAAGAGGAACCCAAGTCTACTGCAGATAGTGGCAACTTCCTCAAACAATTCTGCTTCTCTAGTTTGAAAAAGAAATTAAGTACAACTGTTTTTTAGTTCTGGATGATGTTGATATAAGGCAAATATAACTCAGTGATCCCAATAGGAAGTATATGTACATAATAAACTGAACAAATGAAAAAAATAGCATTATTCAGAATATAGTTTTGTTCTAGAGAATTAATTCATTCAACAAATATTTATTGAGCTTCTTCCACACATTGTTTATAAAAAATGATGAATAAAATAGCTCCTGCCTTCAAGAAAGACAATGTCTAGGGAGATAGACATGTAGATACATAATCATACTATATTTGCATTATTGATATAGTAAGTGCCAATCAAAGTGCATTAATGTTCAAGAAGATAATAATTAGCACAGTAGGAGAAGTAGGAGAATGCTAGACAAAGTCATAAACAAAAGGAAAAGTTTCATTTTTGACTTTAAAATATGGGTAGTGGGGAAGAAATTTCTGTGCAAAGAAAATAAGAGGTGCAAAGACATAAAGCAAAGAAATAATACGGCTCAGTAAATTTCAAGAAATTTGATATGACTAATTCATACATTGAGACAGAAAGAACAACCGAGGGATATAAACAAAGAAACAATGGAAGGTGTTGTTCTATGCTATGTAAAGTAATTAAGACTCCATTAAGGCACGGGTTACAGGGATCTGTCGATTGGGAGTTTACTCTCAAACTAAGCACTGCTTTACTTTTTCTAGTGCTTTAGGCCATTGTCTTGTATTGGTTTAAATACATCCAACCTACCCATATTTGGATTTCTTGGGGAAAGTGAGATAAGGAATGATTAAAAATTCAAGATGACAATGATATGTTTTATTTAAAATTATTTAACCCGTAATCCAAATGTGCGTAGGTTTCTAAGTAGAATTTACCACTTTGCCATACTGACATGGCTCTCTGAATTGTAAGAGTTAATCTCTGGCTGCTTAAAGTTTATTAAAGAATAAAGTTACTGCAGAATATAAAATATTAATCTAGTATATGGAATATTCCATATAAATCCTAACTTTCAAAAATAATTGTGCACAAATGGTAAATGAAGACATCACCAAGTCAGTACATATGCTACAGTGCATAAAACACATATGATTATTTCTTACAAAATAACTTAACATTGAACCTTCTCCATATGACATGTCTTTCTTTTGTATATAATTCCCCCACATAAATGATTGTATTTAAAGAGTATACACATTAAAATAAATACAAAAATTTTTTTTTAATAAGGGGTATCATCATATACATACAAGAACAGGAGATTATAACTCTCAGTAGTCATTAATCCCTTTTCCAGTTTATCTGGAATCTTTCTCTTTAGACTAATCTACCAATCATGTGTCTGGTTACAATGTGGTGTTCTCAGCCCATACACACAGAGAGCATTCAATGTTTTATTTTCTTTCATTTTGTGTATGCAATAAAAGGAAGGAGGAAAAGAGAAAGGAGGAAAGAAAGAATAAGAAGGAGAAAGAGGAAACTAAGGAGAAAGAAGGAAGTCATTCATGGGAATCAGTCTTTTTTTCTTATTTTTCCACACGCTAATATTAAATTAGATATTCACTAAATTCTTTATTAACACAAATACAATTCTGCAAAATGTATGACTGTCTCCTCAAAATGTGTTCTAAATATGACTTATCATAATATTCTATTAACTTTTGAATACTAAATATCCTAAAGGATTTGGTTTAATAATTAAAACTATCACCTCTTCCTGGTCAGTGAATCTCTAGAACCAAATGCTCCTTTAGGAGAGTCTCTACATATCTTCTCTGCCCTTCATCTTCCTTTCTCCTTTGGAGTTATAAGCATTTCTATTAGCAGGCATAAGTGTCCACTGACATTGGATCTAGACAAAAGAGTAATGTCACAGAGAAAAGACTCCAGTTACCCCATCAAAATTAGAAAGGGAAATGTTGCTTCCCTCTGCATTTGATAAAGGTAGACATATTTGAAATGATCTTTTGGCAATAGAGGCAGTCATTCTGAAGGGGAGTTTTGCCTAATGGAAACCTGTTGGTCAGATGCTCAACAGGAAACTCAGACCTCAGGGCTGCTTCATTCATTTATTCATTCATTCAATCAACTTCCTAAGAGGAAACACAATCTTAGACCCATAATATTTTCTTCCCAAAGAAGGTGCTTTCAATCAGAAATCACTGGTGCAGTGTAAAGATGCAAAAGAGGCTCCAAATTATTTGAATTATTTTGCTATATGATCTTTATTCTACTCCTTTTTTTTTTTTGGAAGAGAATATTTTACCATGATATATTTTATACATTTCACAACCAAATTTTACCACATACTTTAAACTCCTTCTTATCTTTAATCGCTGGATTTATATCCACATTTTGCCCTTTTCTAAGCTGGATAGCATAGGAGTTGGTTTATATAATCAAATAGTCAAAAGTAGGCACCATGACTAAATAAAGACAGGTAGTCAGCTTACTGTGAAGAGCCTCTCATCACACACATCATGCCAAGGCTATACGGTTTGCAAAATCACTTTAGAAATCTTCCTGCATTTCAAAGCAAAACTACAATGAGATATCACCTCATATCTGTTAGAACAGCTATTATCAAAAAGATATGTGGTAACAAATGCTGGTGAGGATGTGGAGGAAAGGGAACACTTATACACTGTTGGTAGGAATGTAAATTGGTGTGGTCACTATGGAAAACAGTATGGAAATCCCTCAAAAATTGAAAAATAGAACTACTCTATTATCTAGCAATCTCCTCAGGATATACCCAAAGAAGTTCAAATCAGGATCTCAAAGAGCTACCTGCACCACCATATTCATTGCAACATTATTTATGATAACCAACACATGGAAACAACCTAACTGTCAATCAAGGAGTGAATAAAGAAAATGTGATTATTTATACAGGGAGATAGAATAATATAATTTAGATATATAAATTATATATATTTATATAGAAGTAATATATCTGGATTATAGAATATGTAATATATATTATATATAAATATATAGTATATAAATAATATGATTATAATGTAATATATTATATTTATAAATAAAACTCAGCCTTAAAAAGAAAAGGAAATCTTGTCCAGTTGCAACAACATTAATGAACCTGGAGTACATTATGTTAAGTAACATGAGTCAGACACAGAAAGCCAAATACTTATGATCTTACTTATATGTGGAATCTAAAACACTCAAAATCATAGAAACAGAGTAGATTGGTGGTTGCCAGGGGCTAGGAGGTGGGGAAAATATATATATGAATGTATATCATTACATTATACACTTTAAATATATTATAACTATTTTTCTGTTATACCTCAATAATACTGGCAGGGAAACAATCTCTTGCTTTGGAGTATTATCACCATTAACTTATAACCCTGATGAGTCACCTATGAACATATGATTGACTTTACTAGCAACGTGGTCAATATGTAATAAAATTATTTTCCTTAATGTATAGCAATATTCAGTAATTATAAACTAAGAAATATAAAAACCAGTATTTATTTCATTTATAATTTATTATTAGGGAATAAAGAATTACTACATATTGTCTGCTCCTATATTCCTTTTAATACAACCACTGATTTATAAGGAATAATCAGTAATTTTAAATTATCTTTCCTCATAACTTTCATTAAAACCCTACCTTTTTGGGGCACCTGGGTGGCTCAGTCAATTAAGCATCCGACTTTGGCTCAGATCATTATCTCACTGTTGTAGGTTCAAGCCCCATGTCAGGCTCTGTGCTGATAGCTTGGAACCTGGAGACTGCTTCAGATTGTGTCTCCCTCTCTCTCTGCCCCTCCTCCGCTCATGCTCTGTCTGTCTCTCTCTCTCTCTCTCTCTCTCTCTCTCAAAAATAAACATTAAAAAATAAAATAAATAAAACCATATCTTCTCTCTTTTTTTTAAGTTTATTATTTACTTATATTGAGAGAAAGCACACAAGCAGGGGAAGGAGAGAGAGAGAGGGAGAGAAAGAGAATCCCAAGCAGACTCGTTCTGTCAGTGCAGAGTTCAATGAGGGGCTCAAACCCACAAATCGTGAGATCATCACCTAAGCTGAAGTCAAGAGTCAGACGCTTAACCGACTGAGCCACCCTAGCCCCCCAAAGCCTACCTTCTTTTAAATGTCAATTCACAATATCAGAAACTAGGTCAAAAAATGGAGTATTTTAAGAGTTTGCCTGAAATTTGGACATTTAGCAGTCTGGGTGACAGCTTTAAAACTCCCACCCATCAGAAAGTTTTGTTGGCTCAGCCATTTAAATCTTTCCTGAATCTGACCATGTCCCACCACTTCTATACCATCTAGGCCCTAGTCATCTGGATTGGTACAGAAACTTTTGACTTACCTTGTTGCTTCCCAACTTGCTGTCTTATAATCTGTTTCCTATACAGAAACCAGAGTCATTATTTAAAATAATAATCCAGGGGCACCCAGGTGGCTCAGTCGATTGAGCACCCAACTCTTGTTTTCAGCTCAGCTCATGATCCCAGGGTCATGGGATGGAGCCCTGTGTTGGGCTCCGTGTTAAGCTGAGTGTGGAGCCTGCTTAAGATTCTCTTTCTCTCTCTCTCTCTCTCTCTCTTTCTCTCTCTCTCTCTGTCTTCCTCTGCCCCTCTCACTCTCTCTTTCTTTCTCTCTCTATAACAAACAACAAAAATAACAATAAAAAATAAAATCATATGGGGCGCCTGGGTGGCTCAGTTGGTTAAGCGCCCAACTTCGGCTCAGGTCATGATCTCACCATCTGTGAGTTCAAGCCCTGCGTCGGGCTCTGTGCTGACAGCTCAGAGCCTGGAGCCTGCTTCACATTCTGTGTCTCCCTCTCTCTCTGCCCCTCCCCTGTTCATACTCTGTCTCTCTCTGTCTCAAAAATAAATAAACGTTAAAAAAAAATAAAAAAACGTAATAAAAAAAATCATAATCCATAGCACTTGATTTCCTTCCTTAAAATCTCCATTGGTTTCTTATCATATTTAGAATTAAATCCCAAGTATTTTCCATGGCCACTGAGTTACAGTTGCAGTCTAGCAGTTGCAGTCTGAGAATTTATAGTACACTCACTTCAACCCTTTGATCTCTTCCTCCATAAAACCAATCTCTTTTCTCCCCCTAGGGTCTATTCCTTCTTCTTGAAGTACTTTCCTTCATATTGTTGAATTCATCCTCACTTCATTCATTGAAATCTTTGTTCAACTAAGCAATTCCTAACTACTCAAACTACAACTTAACGTTATCAACCCCCACTGTCAATCACCTTGTACTACTTTGTTTTTCTTACCACTTCCTGAGAGTATATTATGCATATATTTGTTTATTTGTTTATTTGTTTATCATGTATCTCCAACATCTTCATACAAGCACCCAGAGCACAAAGTTTGTTTGTTTTACTGAACAACAAATCTTCAGTACCTAAATAGGACAGCTTGGAGATGCATTTCAAATGAATAAATGAAAAGTACTTTGCTAATCTAAAAATGCTGAGACAAGGTTTCAGTCAGTAAAATGCATCACTTGCGTATTAATTTTGATTAAATTTCTTGGTATATTTTAATCTAACCAGAAAATCTTGGTAGAAATTAAACTCTGAGGGGTGTCTAGATGGCTCAGTTGGTTGAGCATCTGACTCAGGGGACTCAGGTAACTCAGGGGACTCAGGTGACTTTGGCTCAGGTCATGATATTGCAGTTCATGAGTTTGAGCCCTGCTTCAGGCTCTTCTCTGACACTATGGAGGCTGGTTGGGATTTTCTGTCTCTCTGTCTCTCCCTCTGCTCCTCCCCCATGTGCTTGCACATGCTCTCTCTCTCTCTCAAAAATAAATAAAAATTTTTTTAAAACTTACAAAAAGAAATTAAACTTTGATTTTAAATCACAAGGCACATCAAATTGCTCTTTATGCAAACATATTTAACAACCTCTCTATTCTCCATTTCCCGTATTTAAAATGGTGATAATAATGATATGTACTTTCCACGGTTGTTGTGAAAATTAAATGAACTAATATATGTCAAGCACTTAGAATGGTATCTGGTACTTTATAAGCACTCAATAAATGTTGACTCTTATTATTACTATTACTATTTAGTTCAGTTCAAACCAAAATGATGTGATTCCTATTTCACAGCAAATGTAACCTTCCTAATTCAAAATGTGTAGTCTGAAAGCCCTAGGAGGCCAAAGCAAGTCAAAATGTATCCCCAGCATCTCATAAGTTGCCTGGAAAAAAATAGATATTAACAAATTCTATTTGACTAAATTAATGAACATGATTAAAAATAAACCTGATTTTTCAGGGGTAAGAAGGTTAACCAATAACATTAGTTTTCTTTTGAATAATGAGGGCTTTTTGCACAGATAGTGTGTTTATCTAGAACTATGTATAAATAAGTAGTAACCAGAGGAAGACATAGTGACCTTAAATTTCCATCTTTGTGTGTGTTCTAGGACAAAAGTATAGACATTGCCAAGGTCACAGAATCAAATGCTCATCGGGGCTGATTAATAAAATTATACTTACCGATATTTTCACTGTAACAAATTTCCATCTTAAAGCTAAATGAAGTTTACGTATTGCTGCAGGCATTGTGCAAATTAGAATTTCATTGAATATTAATGAATTACTCTTTGTGGCCAATTGTTATGCAAATTACAAGAGTGTCAGAATTTATCATTTTATTTGGTTGAGGATTTAGGGAAAAAATGCTTTTAAACATCAAGCAGCTATCTCTACAGACTACTATGTAAGTTCAAGCAAGAAAATGTTGTATAATTCTTGAATGTTCAAAATTGCTATGTCAGTTTTTGGTTATTTTATATTTTATATTATATATATGAATTCAATGCATATGTAGTTCATATTTCAGAAAAGTTAAGATATATTAATGCAAATGGAGACTGGCCTCTGCATTTTAAAATTCTTTTGAACATTTTTTAAAAAATAAAATCTATACAGCCTATTTCTCTACAAACTGTTTAAACTGTATTAACTTCAGAAAATGATTTAAATAGCTTATTTCAAAATAATTTATCAGACCCCCAAATTGAGATTTTAAAACATATATCATATATATATATATATATATATATATATATATATATGATATATTGAATTCTTAATTTTTATAATGTGTGGACTAAGAGAATTTTTTTTTATAAAAGTTTCCAAAGGAAATATAACAAAATGGTAATAACACCTCTAAACCAGTCAACTATGCACAGAATTCATTAATCAGTTTTCTTTTTCCCTTAGAGCTATTTATTATTTGCTTTCATCTGCTTTTAAAAATTAATTTTAGTCAGTATATATCAAAGTTGCCAAAATACAGTTCTAATAACTGATTTAGTCTTAAGTGATCCCAGATACTGTTTAAGAGAAAAATACCCAGTGACGCCTTTTTTTCTTTTCTTTTCTTTTTTTTTAGGCTCCACACCCAGCATGAAGCCCAATGCAGGGTGGACTCATGACCCTGAGATCAAGACATGAGCTGAGCTCAGATCAAGAGTAGAATGCTTAACTGACTGAGCCACCCAGGTGCCCCCTCAGTGAGCTTCTTAAGAATGCTAAGGCAAACTTTATTCAGGACCATTGTGATAGGCACAGGGCCCACTGCAATGGGATTTTACAATGTGGGCGACAGATTAGGCTCAACTCCAAATCCAGCTTGCAGGAATTTTTAGCCAAGGAGCAGGATGGGGGTCAGTGGATGGAAAATTACTAAGAGGAAAAACATCAGGAGTAATGGGGATTCTGGCTAAACCAATCTAATGGGACAGGCTGGGGTAATGTGACATCACCTGGAAAATGGTGGAGGATGAGGAACCGGGACAGATATTGAGGGTGATCGGATATCAAGGGTGGAGGTTATAGTTCAACTAACTTAGCATCATCCTGCTAAAATTGTATTTTTTAAAGAAGTGCACTGATGAGCCTTAGACAAGGCTCAGGAACCTGACTAAAGTTTGGTTAAGTCAGGAATCTTTGTCAAGACAAAACTTCTCAAAAGGGTGAGTTCCTTTTGAACATACTGCCCTCCAATATAAAATCCTGTGAAGAGTCTGGCACACACAAGGCTATTTATTCATATAGAATATTTAAAACAATGAAAATGTGAATTAATAACTATTAAGCACAGTTTTTTTCAATAAGGAAAAAATTGACATTATTCACATGTTTTACCTTAGGAATATTTTGAAATCAGAGATGTAATAACTGTCATTATGATAACATATTTTGTATGGCCTACTTCTTAAAGACAATGGAGAACCTCATTCAAATGAAAACTCCTGCAGGTACTGTCCATTTCATGTTATTTAATCTGTTATAAAGTATGTCCGGTACCATGAGTTGTTGTAAAGCTTAAAAGTACTTAATTTTTCTCTCATGAGAGTCATTAAACTATAAAAAATCCATCCAAATAATAAAAAAACTATTAATATATGGTTTGCAAAGTAATTTACTTCTGTAGTATTGCAAAGCAACTGGGACAATCTTAAAATGTATCGATTTCTCACTCTGTCCTTTCATTTCATTATTTTTCAATTATTTCCAACTAAGAGGTGATTTACTAATTAAACAAGAGTGACAGTGGAGTCACTAGTACTCTAACAGTACTAACAGATTATTATAGGGGACCTTCTCTCTCCCAAATTCAACCAGGTGTTGAACCGTCTTTAACTTAGCAGTCAAGTCATAAAGTATGGAAGACATTACTACTTTAAAGATCTATTTCTAGAGTTCAAGTTATTAAAGTGTGCTATACAGTTTTACAAATGGGATCAACTCTGTACATGGTGGAGTCAAGACGGAATTCCTATGAAACAAATGGGTGTAATTAATTATGATGTCAGCCTCTCTAGAGTGGGTATCCTGTCCCTTGAGGTACACAACTCATATGAGCTGTTCTCAGCCCTATGCCATAAAACAAGCACTCTTTTTCTTTTCTTTGCTTTCTATAAACATGCAATCCCTGATGCAATAAATGACTGGAATGAAAAGCTGTCCAAAGCAAGGATGAAGAATGCATTGCTATTGAGGAAACCTATGCAGTAGTAACTACGTCGAAAGGTGGCATTTAAGAGCTCAATGAAACAAGTGTCCACTCTCAACCACCCCTATTTTCAAATGCTACCATTTCATAATATTCACGATAGCAAAGCCTCAGCGAATCTCCCTACACATTTGATGCCTACTACTGAGTATCCAGTAAGGACCACCTGCCCCCAACCACAGGCTACAGCAGAACTCCTGCAGCCACTCTCTGAAATCACAAACCACATGTTCACTGAAGCAATCCCTTTTCTCTGGCAGTCTTCAGTACGAGGCCAGGAGGTTTTTTATTTCATTTTCCCTTCCCTCTTCATTACTCTAGGGTGTTTGGAATTTCATTACAATAATGGTTCCTTTCATATGCATATGGAAGACAGGTTTAGAGACTGCTTTTTGTAAAAACGGGTTGATAATGTTACAGTTAACTTGACCCATGAGAAGGAACTGTCAGCTATATTCTTTTGCTTAGTAAAATACGTTAAACAGTATCTGGAAACATGTGTGGCAACTGTATTGGCTTGCAGAATAATCTACAAAATATGAAGGTGCTTTCCAACTTGCTGAGACAGACATGCTGTTAAGTGATCTGTGTGATTAGTTCAGTGTAATAACCAGTTGTCTCTGGCTCACTGGGTGCCAGGGATAACTCAAACAGCTCAGCCCTGAGCCTGACAGAGACTGCTGAGTGACCACAACATGATTTGATACAGGCAGCCATTTTCCTGGTTAATATCAATGAAATCCTGCTGTAATAGCAGCATTTGGCCATGTGACTCAACGGTTATCAATCAAGAGCCTGCCTATCTTATTTTCTATATGCATCTAATTCTCCCTTCCTCCCCTCTACAGTAAGATGTCACACTTTTCTACATTTCATTTTGGACAAACCACTCAATTAAGTCAGCTGTAAAACTGATCTCTGGGTTAAGAACCTTGTCAGTAATTTTTTTCCCTAAAGATTAGTAAATATTTTGATCATGAGAATGTATTCCCACAATCACCATACACGTAAAGAACAGAGGAGACTGGTACTTGGCATAACTAAATGCATAGATATATTTTATGATATTTTGCATGATTCCTAAATTGCTGAACTTTTAAGGTAAAATTTAAATTATTTTAGTAAAGGGTCCTGGTTGGGGAGAAGATGAAGATTGTAAAGGGGACATGTCTTCACAAGCACTACAGCACGATTGTCAGCTGTCTTTTACATCTTCCCATTAGAGGTGCAAGGGAAGAAGTATTAACAAACAAATTAATACCTAAAATAAATACATAGAGAGGTGCCTGGGTGGCTCAGACTCTTGATTTTCAGCTTCAGACTCTTGGGACTGAGTTCTGCGTAGGGCTCTGTGCTAAGCATGGAACCAGCTTAGGTTTCTCTCTCTCTCCCTCTGCCCCTCTCCCCGACTTGTGCTCTCTCTCACTCTAAAATAAAATTAAAGAAAAATAAAAATACACACATACATACATACATACATACATAGAAAGCCTCCTTGCCCTATTACTGCTTAATCTGTTAACTAATTAGAATTATTCTCATAAGAGTCAAGTTAGTTCATAGCCATAGCTCATATACTTCTCCTAAATGAAAATTATTATTGCTTTTTCTAGAAATTTGGAAATATAATTGACACATCCTAAGTTTGTCCAGGAATGTAGGAGAAAGAGTTATGAAGACCTGAAGTTCAAGTTCAAATCTAGAAAGTTGGTAGGGATTTCTTTCTTTCCTTTTTTTTTAAAGTTTATTTATTCTTTTAAAAGACACAGTGCGAGTATGGGAGGGGCAGAGAGACAGAATCCCCTAGCAAGCTCTGCACTGCCAGCACAGCCTTACCCGGGGCTTGAAACCACAAAATCTTGGGATCATGACCTGAGTGGAAACCAAGAGTCAGAAGCTTAACCGACTGAGCCACCTAAGAGCCTCAAGGGATTTGTTATACTTCCTTCGTAGAATGATAAATTATTTAATTACCCAATTTCACACACTTTTGAGTGTAAAAGAGGTTGCTTTAATAATTGCATGAAGATAACCAGCAGGGTCCTAGACAAACTGGGATATATGGTCAACCTACCTCTAAGCAATGTTTTTGGAGGTTCTAAGGGCATTGCCTAAGCTTACATAGAAAGGTTCCATGGATGGGGTACCTTGGCCAGAATGTATCCTATTCTACTATCTTCCTTGTCTTACAGACACCTAATAAATATTTTGTAAGCCATTATTTATTTATGCTCCTTTGGGTGCTTAAATGCTTGATTTGATGGTACCATATAGCACCATTTTTATTCAGTTTACAATAAGTAAATAGTTCTAAGTTTTAAAAATCCAGTTTTGCAGTGTTTCCTAAAGTACACGTACTACAGAAATCCTACAGGATGTATAGCAGATCTCTCGAGACTATTTTTATGTTCTAATTGCCGAACAAGGGAATTAATTCTACAGTCAAACTTATTCAGCATACTCAATAGCAGTGGTCCAAAGACAATAATTTAAGGCTTGAAGACATTTTAGGAGAATCCAAGGATGACAAGTCTGTATCCACAGGGAATTTCAAGAAAGATGCAAACTTTAAACCAAAATAAATAAAAATAAAATCTTATATTAGTGTGCAAAATTAGAAACATGGATTTTTATTGCTAGAAGGAAATGAGTAGTGATGTATTTTAATCCCTTTATGTTACACAGGCAGACATCAAGATCACTGAAGTTAAAAAATAGGCATGAGTTACTCAACCTGCCACTTGCCTACTGGGATTATAACCTTCCCTCCATTATATATTTTATGAAAGAAAAATATTAATAGGTTTGTTGACATAAAAAGTAGTCACTATTCCAATTCCCTCATATTTTCTTCAGATTAAGATGATACTGTGACTTTTTCCTTATTTATTTTGCTACAGTATTTTTATCCACTCTGGATACAATACAATATTTGGCAGATTGCCCTTTTGGCTTAGCAGAGTTGATAAAAGGTTGCCAAATACCACAGTAGTTCATATTTATTTTCTGTTTTATGACATTTTTTCCCAAAGCCCAATGTTCTTTTCCGAAGTAAACCATCAATCAATTCTTGAAAAAAAAAAAATGACTTCTTCAATGGGTTGCCAATGTAGCTCTAGCTGCTGACAGCATGTCTTTTATGAATGCAAAATATATTTTTAATAGTTCAAATCCAGGGGAAAAATGTCAAATTTTAGACTCTTGTGTAGGTAGGTGTGAATAGATGTAGATCTATCTATACATACCCACACATAGATGTGTGTTCATCTATGTATAAACATTCCCACTAAAAATATTTACATTAAATTTTATTTTAAATCTCAAATACAATTCAATTTAATTTTTCCTTTCTGAGGCTTGGTATCATGAACAGTTCAGTGTTACCAGACTAGCAGCTGTTCAGAGCTCTGGTAGTTCAGACTAGCCCCAGGTGGTATGATCTAATGTTGACTAACTCACAGTTTAGAAGATGTTGGAAGAATAGATAACCACTTCTTGCTGGAAACTTGTGTCCAAGCCAGTATCCAACATGAATCAGACTATTAGTTACTATATTAGAACAGGCCCATCTGCTGAACACTTTTTGCCCAGTGTAATCTTGGCTGTGTATGATTACCTTTGTCGTTGTTATGGAAGCAAACAGCTAGTCATCTATTCTACACACAGTTCTCCAACCCACATATACTCATTAGCATAATTAAATAACTACTATATAGATTAGGACAGTTCCTGGATTTTGTAGACTCTGCTGTTTATAATTCTTTCCGATGGAACCTAGAGTAAAACACTCAATCTAAGTCTGTTTATAAATTTGGGATAATAATAATATAAACTTGGGATAATATACCCTATTCTGCTGTATTTAGCGAGACAAATTAGTACAGTGCTTAGCACAGTATCTTCCATGCAAGCATCCATCAATCAATCCATTTAATTTTCAAATATTGGCAACTAACACATGCATAATGGTAGCAATTATTATGCATTTTGCAAAAGGAAAACAGGGTCATTTGTGTCCATTTATACTTTTAAAAATCTAATCTTAATTCTATATTTCATCACAGCTACTTTTCTACCCCAGATACCTACAAATTAAGTTAGGAAAGTATCCTAGCTGGCACTTTACTTTTATTTTTCCCTTAGCAATATAAATAAAAACTCCATTTACATACTCAAACCTGAAGTTTGGTCCATAATTAAGTCTCATATTTATAGAATATTTTTATCAGTATGAAATTAGACCATTTACAACCATTTTTCTTCTCTAATGAGAAATACAAATGCAAATATACAGTAACTTTCAGGATTATTTTATAGTTTAAAAGCTATAGTTTTATGATTCCCCTATCATTCCCTTTCTTCATCAAAAACACACTTTGTTCTAGCCTATAGCATTCAAAATCTAAGAAAAAACACTGCATTGCTTAAAAGTTTAAATGACTATCCAATAGATATATATGGATTTAGACAACACTGTTAAACACACTAATTTTCAAATGCTTCAAATTGAAAAATTAGAAAAGCATTATAGTCTAATATATCTTATCGTTTAAATACAAACAATTTTGTAGGGTGGTATAAAAGAACTTTGGCTAGGATCTGAAAACTTTCTAACTACTTCTGTCCTTCAACAGGGTTGTGAGTTAGTTAACTTCTCAGGCATCAATTTCCTTCTCTGAAATGGGAATAATAACCAGCATTTTAATGAGCTGTAATGAGATCATGTACATGAAGAACTGCACACAGTGCATAGCATAAAAACATGAGATATTTGTGATTATTATTAACATAATTTTAAATAATTTGAGAGTTATAAGTAGTAGATGATGAAATATATGATTTTTAGGTCCTGAGAATTTTTAATCCTTTGTATTATTCAAAGCAATACACAAGTCTTAATAAACATTAATTAAATATCTTAATAGTTCTTTATTCTTCAGAGGTATTCATAATTATAACAATCTATAAAATTTCTGAACTCTTTAATGGTAAAAGATAAAGGGAGGCAGATGGATAGCCATCCAGTTGGTTTCCATTTTCCAGATGTATCCTGGGAAGGCTGGATGTGAAGGAATAGTGGTGGGTGTGGTAGGGGTGAATGGAGGAACATTCAAGAACCAGCTAGAAAAGCAGATCAAAGGACAAGCTTTCTCAATTTAAAAGTATTCTGGGTAGTTTCCTCTCAAATTTGCAACCAAAGTAATGCAAATGACCAGACCTGCAGGAGAAAGCTGGACATTACTATCAAATAATAAAAATATATACAGCAAGGGCACCTAAGTGGCTCAGTCGGTTAAGCTTCCAACTCTTGATTTCAGCTCAAGTCATGATCTCAAGGTTCATGGGATCAAGCCCAGCATGGGGCTCTGCACTGATAGCATGGAGCCTGCTTGGGATTCTCTCTCTCCCTCTCTCTCCACCCCTCTCCTGCTCGCTTGCTCTCTCTCTCTCTCTCTCTTTCTCTGTCAAAATAAATAAACTTAAAAGAAAAAAAATATGTAGAACATTTATAGCCCACAAGTCTATCCTAATGAACAAAGCAAATCTTGGCAAATGTAAGGATATCAATTATATTTGAGAATCTTGATTTCTTTCTCTCTGATACTGAAGCAAGGCAGGGCATATGAAATTTTATTTTAATCAAATTTCTATAGTGCAATGATATATCATCAACATGCCATGAACAACACAGACTAGATAAAAGTCAACATAGGCAATATGTCATTACTATTTATAGCAAATATATGATATATGATTTTTATATTTATAAAAGCATTTTTTAAACAATTATATAGTCATGGAATAATTTAACCTCAAATTATTCTACTGTTAAAGTAAAAAAAGAGATTTTAACTGTTAACAGACTTAAGAGCAGGTAATGTGACCCAATTCCTGATACTTGCCTGATAAGTCTTTCAAATTCAATCTGATTAAATTCAAGTTCATTGAATATATTTCCATTCCTGCTTCCCCATAAAGCACTACCAGGCTAATTGACCACAGAAGTTAAATATGCTATCAGCCTTACAAAATGCAGATTAGTCATGACTACTTTTGCTCCTGCTTCTTCAGGTGCAGACCCTAAACCAGCTGCATCATCAAAACCTAAAAGCTTAGTAGAAATACAGAATCTCAGGCCCTACCACAGGATTACTGAATGCATATCTGCCTTTTAACAAGTTCTCCAAGGGAATTGCATGCACATTACATTTTGAGAAACCACACTAAAGGTATTCCTATGATTTAAAGACAAAAACAATCATTTTTTTTAACAGAAAAGAAAGGAAGAACACCTGGAGTCTGAGGACTAAGTAGAATACATCTTAAGTTTTATAGAAAACTTTATTCAGCTTTCTTATAATGGAAAACAGGCAAAATGATAAAGATGACAAGATATCCCTAGAATCTACTTGTTTTAGTAATTATTCTATAGTAAACAAGAATGTTTAAATTATTACCAAATGTGTGGCCAAAGTAGGAAAAGAAATCAGTAAATTCTACAAAGGCACTAAATACAGTAGCAGGTCTCTCTGTCTCTCAGGGTCAATATCATTATTGAAATGACACTTTTTTGTGTGTTTCCTGCAAGGTTCATGATCATAACAATTTAGCACCAATCTGTATATACTTCCAGTTCAGCGCCTTCTAATTTCAGTGTATCTCTTTGTTTCTACTTCTGTCTTGTAAGTATTTACAGGTTCATGAAAGTAGGGATCATGTTTTATTAGCTTTTGTACTCTAGTTATCTACCTTAGTCCTTGGCAAAAACAATGGATGCCTAATGAATATTCATTGAATACCACTGAAAATATATTCAACAAAGTCAATATGATCAGAAGCTTTCATAAATTTTATAAGAATATTCCATATTTTGGCCTGGGCCATTGTTACTAGATAAAACAATGTTATCAAAATAATAATTATCATAAATAAAAATAAATCTATTATTGAAGCATACACAAGTCATAATAATAAAAAAAGAGGCATAGAATATCAAGTGAAAGACAATAAGGCATAAAAGAGAATATGTGTGGAAAGTGCTAACCAAAAAGGACTATATGCTATAGAATTATGTTTTTATTACTGTCATTTACTATCATAAAACCATGCAGACACAATTCACTGAGTATGCTGTTAACTTTACAAAAAGGTTTTGATCATAGGTTTGGAATAATTTCTTATGGACTTAAAATTCTCTTTTGGAAGGAAAGGATTAGTATAAATACAGATTTTTTTTCTCTAAGTTACCTTCTGTCTACATCATATTTTTAATACCTTGTAAATCAAAATGAATCAGTATGAAAAATTTAGGATTTTACAGTCCAATGGATCCACTCAAATTTAAGGTTAGTGTTGTCATTTACTAGTTGTATGACAATGGATAATTTATTTAACTTCTCAGGCTCCCAATTGCCTCATCTGTTAAAAAGTAGATTAAAAAAATGTATAGTTTTTAATGTTACCGGGAATATAATGAATGCAAAATACCAGGGCAGGTAGGTACTCAGTTAGTAGTAACTATATTGTTTATTCCACTTTATATAAGCAAGAAGGAGCGCTGAAGTATATGATGACACAAGCTTAAATTACACTTCTAACACTAATACACTTCGTTTCTATTGAGAGCTATATTAACTTCTAAATATGTATCTAAAAGACACCAAAAGAAATTTGAAGAATCTTATAACCAAGTGCCAGAGAGCAAAACATTTTCAAGTAGCAAATATTACTTTGGTGAAATATTTCAAGCTTAGGAAAAATAAACATCATTATGGAAGCTGGTTGGGAGTTTTTCTACAGTATTGCCAATAACACTACAAGATACATATTGCTAACTTTTTTTTCTTTGCTATCTTCTCTTATACATGAAGAAACAACACCCATATAATTCAATTTTAGCTAATTCAAATATATTTTTTATTTTGTCACACTTACCATTTGTGATCATCTTAACACTGATGATGAAGTGGAACTTCTAATAGCACTTTTTGAGACTTGATTGCAATTTCATTGAATATTATTTTAGCATAGGCATTTTTGTGTCAATAGGAAGTCATGCCTACCACAAATTCTGCCTCATATTTGTTTATAAATAAAATTGTATTTTAGTTCAGTAAGGAAACAAAAACTTATTAGAACAGTGAATATCAAAACACTGTGACTGCTGATTTCAATTATTAGTTTATAGCCTCATAAATCTTTTGTCCACCAGGGGGAAAACAAGTGGAAAGAGGTATTCTTGCCATTTTACAAAGAAATTCTAATTGACAAAGGGGGCAAAACAGTTGTACTGAAGAATCTGCTAATGAGGCCCCTATGGTCCTGCATTAAGCATCTTCCAGTGTACCAGGTGTGTGATTGTCAAAGATTTTGTAATCATGAGGGGAATAACTAATAAAGATATTTTAAGGAATGCTCCCATCCAGCTTCCATAATAATGCTATTTTTCTATGCTTAAAATAATTCATCAAATTAATAGCTCATACTTGAAATATTTTTGCTTACTGGCAGTTAATTCCAATATTCTTCAGACCCATCTCTCTCTCTCTCTCTCTCTCTCTCTCTCCCTCCCTCCCTCCCTCCCTCCCTCCCTCTCTCTCTCTCTCCCTCTCTCTCTCTCTCTTATTCCTTCTTCTTCTTGGTTACAAAGTTTGCAGCCCAAAATATTTTCACAAGCCTGTAGAAAATCATGAAACATAAAGATTTCATAAAATTACTTCTGAATTGAGCCTCCTCTTTCAATATTGTCTTATGGGTAGAACTTTCAGGATACACATCACACCTATAAGGATTAAAAATGTAGTTTAGAAGAAGGAGGTATAATATATATAAGGTGATAAAATATAAAATCCCTAATATTACTATATACCAAATCTTTAAGAATCAGGTAATTCTAAACTAGGCATCTAAAAAGAAAAAAGAAAAGAAAGCAGAGCAAAGGAAAAGAAAAACTTGGAGGGTTTAGCTTCCACTCTAATCAAACCGTGTTGGGTCAGGAGAACTCTAATATTTAAAAGACATATTATAGACACTGAAAAATCACTATGCCAAACACTGAAATTATTACATTCTGATGATACCGAGAAAGAAATCATTTGCATATAAAATGTATCTGATTTGTCTAGAAGCAACTTATTTTCTATTCCGATTTCACAGCCTAAGGCACTGACGCAGCCTGGGGGGATTTAAAGTAGTGTGTGGAAGAAAGAGAGCATTTGAGTGCCATAAAATAGAACAGCGCCGAGTACAACATCTGACTATGGACTGTTATTTCCATAAGCAGTAACACACACACACAAACACTAATCTTATGACTGGGTGACCACAGTTTAGTTGTTACAAGATTAAAAAGAACATTTGAGAAAATAATTAAGAACAGGTTTATCAGTTATTTTTCTTTTGGCTTAAACGTTATTTCCTAAAAAGGTCAGGTAGTAACACCACTCTCAGTATTTATAGTTCCAGCGGCAACCATCACAGACACCAGTTTGTTCCAACATTATCCCGATCCTGTGGTTATATGTGTTCACGCTTGCTAGTAACACTGGAGCAGCCTAAATGGGGATAGGCAATCAATAGACAATCAGCGTAATTCCTCACACGCATAAATGCAAATTGTTCACACGGAACTGTTCACTTTCCCCTTTTCTGGCAGGAGCATGATGAATGGAGTCAGTGATGGTTGTGGAAATTGATTTTTCATAAGCACCAACTCTTTTCACTTGTCAAAAAATGAGAAGATCGCTACCATGGGCTGATGCTCCTGGAATTAATAGAATAGAGATGACCGCCTCAAGGCATTCTGACTCTCAGAATTCCTAAAGCAATTCCTAAAGCAGTAAAAACACTATCTAATTTGAACGTAAGCAAAGAAGGCAAGCATTAAAATAAAGTAGATGTATTGTATTCTTTAAGCAGAATATAAAAGAAAACACAGAGATTTTTGCCAAATAACTCCTGGTGCATAGTTGATACTCAATAAATATTTGTTGAAATGTGTAAATGAATGGAAAAGGAAGGAGAGAAGGGAGGAAGGACTGAAGGAAAAAAACAGATATCAAAATAAAGATGAGTATTATTTACCTAGCATATGTAAATAAAAATCTGAAAGATAAAAACAAAGATATCTTTGGAAATTGTATTGATTTCATGGTGGTTTTTCAGATAGTATTGAATATAATTTGCCTATTATTCTGTTCTTCATTAACTATAGCAGCTTTTATTCTTTGTTGTTAACCATCCTATCCAACTTGGCAAATTATTCTTCCATTGTTCTTTTTTAAAAATTGTTTTCTTAATGTTTACTCATTTTTGAGAGAGAGATGGAGACAGAGTGTGAGCGGAGGAGGGTAAAAGAGAGAGGGAGACACAGAATCCGAAGCAGGCTCCAGGCTCCGAGCTGTCAGCACAGAGACTGACGTAGGACTTGAATTCACAAACTGTGCATGAGATTATGACCCGAGCCGAAGTCAGATGCTTAACCAACTGAGCAACCCAGGGGTCCCTATCCTTCAGGTGTTCTTAAAAAGAGAACAAGGACAAGTGTTCTGTTATACATGACATAGTGAAATTCAGGTTCAAAAAGAGTCTAGCCTCTTTAAACAACCAAGGGGGGAAATCTGAAAAATAATGAATGTTACTACCAAAACCCATGCTTTTAAAATACGAGCAGGACAGGGGCGCCTGGGTGGCGCAGTCGGTTAAGCGTCCGACTTCAGCCAGGTCACGATCTCGCGGTCCGTGAGTTCGAGCCCCGCGTCAGGCTCTGGGCTGATGGCTCGGAGCCTGGAGCCTGTTTCCGATTCTGTGTCTACCTCTCTCTGCGCCCCTCCCCCGTTCATGCTCTGTCTCTCTCTGTCCCAAAAATAAATTAAAAAAACGTTGAAAAAAAAAATTAAAAAAAAATAAAATAAAATACGAGCAGGACAGAGTGGAGTCAGAGACAAGCTACCGGAAGTTTAATACTAATTAGTAAAACATAGTCACATTAATGTGCAAATGTAGTTCTGAAGTAAAACATGTAAATGCCACTAGTGTTTAGTTTACCCACTGGTCACAGGGAACAATGGACAACAGGCCTCTTACCTTTTAAAATGTCAACACACAGTATTTAATGTGGCTATGCCAAAATTGTGGCACAGTATCAGAAGAAAAGACAAGAAAATAAGACTCCTTTTAGTTATGAAGATAAAAGATGTAACATTAAGAAAGCTATGCCCTCCAAATAAACAGGCTTGTTCAGAACGTTTTTAATAACTTATTGCAGACTAATTATAAATAATCGCCATGGAAATTTAAGCCCCAACTAGTGTAACTTCTTTATAGCTTAATTATTTCTTCTTTCTCACTTACAATTTTCTCTAGCATAAATTTATTAAGCTGTTATTAATCAATGATGGTTATGAGACAAGATGCACAATTTCTAACTAATTCCAAAGTCTGCTTAGATATTCATATAAATGAAATTTATTGAGTGTTTATGCTATTAAAGTGATATATTTGCATAAAAATAAACACTTATCATATTAGGTAATAGTATAAGTCTGTTAGTCACCAATGCCTGGAGCAAGCCTGGCTTGATGCACAGAAAAAATACATACATTTACCTATCTGGGTACAAATATCCAAATATTCATTAGGGCTCCCAATGAAATAATCAGCTTTGAATGCACTAGTTCTATTAATTGACTTTTAAATTAAAATCAAATATTATGTTGGGCTGGTCATCCTCATTACATAACACGATTCTAATACAAATGCATTTATTTTTCATGATATTTCAAAGTTTAGAGAAAAGTTTATTGAGTACTGCTATTCATTAGGACAGGTGCTTTACATATATCATATATGTTTCCCAGATCAAATCTTTAAGTTGTAGATTTAATTCCTTCTTACAAACTAGAAAATTAAGATGTGAAGAAATCAAGTAACTACATTAAATTTACTAAAATGTTAGCCGTACAGAATTCAGCATGTTCACCTGAGGACAGACTGGATACTCTTTCCAGGACACTTCGATCTAGCCCTAGATAAAGGTGTCTATGAAACCAACAAACTAAACCAGTTCTAGATCAGTAAGATTGTGATCAAGTGCCAATATGCCAAGAGTCAGAACCCAAGTGTACGGGGCATGTGCACAATCAATTCCCCTGACACACACACACACACACACACACACACACACACACACACGCACAAACACCACATGCTCTCAAAATATTTTTAAACTGGATTTCCTTGACTTTACCTAAGTTAGCATTAATTTTCCTTTCTAGGTTTGTGGATAGCCTAGAGAGAGTAGGAGGGGAAATTTCTCTGTAGGTATTTCAAAAGGTCATGTGTACTTTTATAAATATTTTCTATCTTGATGGGTTATTAAAGAAACATTTTTTTGTGTGTGAAACAAGCCATAGTTTTGTAAATCTTGTTGTCTTGGCAATATTGTATAGAGTATGAACTCAGTTGACTGTATAATAATTACTATTTGCACGGCTAACACATTGGGATCAAAGTTTTGGAAGTTTATTAATTCCTTTAATGATGAATGTTGTATATACCTGTTCCCTTTTCCTAAATTAGGGCCAGAAACGGAGTCTGCAAAAGACTAAAACTTCAAAGGATACCATTTTGTTTAGGAATTTTAATTTATATAAAATGTTTCTCTTTCACACGTGCGTGCACACACACACACAAGACACACACACACAGATACACATCTATATGTCTCTTTCACATTTATGTGACTGATACATATCAATTGATAACTACAGTCCACTTACTGAACCATTTGCAATAATCTGCTTTGTGTTTTAAAAAACTATCTAATACATAGAAGCTAAATGAGTACATTAAATACCTTAGGATTTTCTACTTTAGTTCCAATTTTAACAGAATATCCTAATAATATTGTAATGATATTTTGATATTTTTGAATAAAATTAATTAAGAAATTTCATGCCAATAAAATTATGCATTTAATTAGATTTTCCAATTTATGGAGATAAATAGTTGATCCCAAGAATTTTTTTATATCACTCTAGAGAACTATTTTACTAGGGACCAAAATAAAAATATCCAAATAAATCACTGCTGTTGAATATAAAAGATACAGAGATTTCCTTCTTAAAGAACAGAATCTCATCTAGTTTCTTCATTGATAACATTTTGAGAATATATATCTATTATCAAGATTTGAAATCTTGACTGGTTTCAGAACACTGCTGTGGTAAAGAGCAGCCTTTATAAATTCAGGTGTATGATTTTGCCCTTTTTCTCCTAGCCACGTGCAGATTCACTTGCTGAGCAAATGACAAAACACACATTTTAATTAAAATGTGTCCAAAAAAAGAAGTCTTAAATTCTCTTTTATAGTTAGTTATATTGCTATCCTTAATTGGTGTTTAAGTTCTGTTGTTTTTTACTGTTATAATTAAAAAAAATACTTGATCATGTTTCTCAGGAGAGGAGGATTTATTTCAACTCCAAGTTCAATGAGCATCTAATTTTTTAAATAAAAATTCATTTATCCTGAATAAGCACAGAAAATGACGGTGTCTAAACTCTTATATTGTGGCACAGTATCAGCAGAAAAGAAAATAAAAAAAAAAAAACTAAACTGAAAATATATCAAATCAATAGACAAATTAATAACTCATAGTATTCTTCCCTTCCATGTTACAAATGCTGACAAGGTCAGAAACATACACAGAAAGAAAAAGAATTCGTGTTCTCTGTCAAAAGGTATGATAATTTATTTCAAATGAAAAGCCAAAGTTGTTTAAAGTAAAGCTTAAAATGGGTGTCAATGTGCGTGATTACAACAAGTACCCTACAAAGAAGGGGTCTGTTAGGGCAGCCAAAACCAAAAAAATGTGTTCTATGTCATCACTTCCTTCAACTGAGCATAAGAAAGATAAAGTGCTTGGCTGTGGAGTCCGTATTTTAACAAATAAAAAGAAGCCTACCCGAACCACTGTTTTGCCAAACTTGGATTTTCAAATCTTAACAAAGCTGTTTACTCAAGCATTGATTTATATATTTATTTTTCCCATCATAAAACTTTCCATTTGCTTTCTCCCACAGCAGTTGATGAGAAGGAAAAACAAATCCTTCAACAGGGATTTTGCTTGACTCTTTATTAAAATGAACAATCTTGAAAGGACTGTAGGGAAAGACTAGATTCTCTTTTTTACCCACTCTGTAGTCCAGAGTGGTTCAAGTTAATATTTACCATGACAAAAAATATGTAGATTCTTTTATGGTTGGAACCTATTTGATTTTAAAAGTCAACACCTCTAGTTAGGCTTTCATGAAATCCCTAAATATGAGCACATTGGAGAGAGTAACTGTTGTATTTTTTTAAAATATGTTTTGCAATTTCTCTTCATTCTAATTCATTCTAAGGGACAAACAAAAGGTTTAACAGAAAAGAGAACTATGGTACATTAAGATAAAAAAAATAATGCTTACTTCTTTCTCTTTATTCAGAGTAATTCAAAGTAAGTAATTTTTAGGGTATTAATATTATTAATATTATGAATAATCAGAAAATTTGAATATTTATCTTATTCTAATAAAGTATTTTATAAACATTTAGATTAAATTAAAATGCTTATCTGCTTTCCAACGACAATAAATTTAGTCATTAAAATACAAACCAAAACATAATCTACCTTATGTGCTATTCATGGTATTAGATACCATTATAAGATAAAAAGAGGATTTATGTTTGGTGAAATAAATTTCTAGGCCTAAAATGGAGCCTCTTCTGCCCACGTACCACATCAGCAACCCAAAACTTAAATAACTTCTGTGTCCCTGTAAATTCTCCACTTGATAAGAAACAAGAGTATTTCTAGGCAGCCAATCCCCAAATGCCAATCCAACTCGCAGTCTTCTCACCCCAAACAAGGTAGATTATATTGCCCCAGCCAATCAGATATTTTTTTCTATTTTTTTCTCATTCTCTATTCTTTATCCTTTGAAAGTTTTCTTCCTTCTGACCCAGTCTGCAGTTATCTAAAAGGAAGCTGCCCACTTCATGAAGCATTAAGTAAATGTCTGTGTCACCTAAATTGTTTTTCTTCAATCATTTTTAAACAATTTTTGGTGATAAGGAATGAGGCTGCTAACAGCCTGCAGGACAATGAGATTCACAGGCCAGGTTGCCACTGAACCCTTTGAGTACACTGTTTCTGTCATAGTAATGAGAACTGTGAGTAAGCCACTCGGATTTAAGCTCTGCTCCTTTGTGTGCAGCTCCGATAGACAGACAGAGAGAGAGAGAGAGAGAGAGAGAGAGAGAGAAAGAAATTGATTTCAGAAAGGTTCTGAGGTCCTGAAAAGATTCAGGATTTATTAAAATTACCAGAAAGATTCTGGGTCTCCAGAAAAATTCTGGGATAACTACATTGGGAGTCCACTGTGGGTGGTAGCTCTTAGGAAAAAGCCTTAAGGTAAATCCACAGCATAAACTGATAGGGGACATGGGAAAAGAAATTAAAATAAGAAATTAATCAAAATAAAAATCTAAGCAGGCGCAAATGGGACTATTAAAAGATATTAGGGTATCCACCATTGTAAAGAAATCTTCTCTTGAAAGGAATAATAGACCAACTGCAAATGGCAATCTCGGAAGCCAAAGCCACAACATTGGTAGACGTGGGGTGGAGCACTATAAAGCTGTTAAAAAGCTCACAACCTAACTCTAAGACTCCTGTGCTGGAATAAATTGGTCAGGGAATGGGTTAGATTGACACTAAACCACCCTGCTAACCTCAAGAAAATTTATGCACAGTGAGGTACAATGTAAAATATCACAAACTCCCCAACTCGGCAATGTACAATGTACCTTTCTTAGGTATTAAAGTGGCTTTGAGAGACCCAAAGTTTAGTTACAGAAACGGGATCCTCAAGTTTCAAAGAATTGAGCATACCATCCTTTTGGCACATCTGCTTATTTTATGTCTAAGAACTGTGACCCTGGAAGCTGTAGGTACTGACAAAAATGGTAAAATCTTACTAAGACAACCAAGAATTACAATGACCATTATGAGGAGCATACCAGTTAGATAAGACCATTTACATCAACAAGAGTGCTTGAAAGAAATTGTTCCCAAATCAAACAGAATGAAATGCCTATTTTAATTATCATGCAGAAGCTATCAAAAGGCTTCAAAATTCCAAAATAGCTTCACCGGATGATTCATTGCAAAGGCCAATGAAAAATTAAAGACACATGTACTTTAAACAAAAACATATAGGACTGAAATAACTTCTACTACTTTCCTCTATCCTCCTTTATCTGAGTACTCACAGTCTACTTATCCTCTATCTGAATTGCTTTTCCACTCTGAAGAGATCACAAGCTTATAAACGAAAGTCCATCGAGCTAGTGGGCTTACAATTGCAACAGCTTAAAGACTAGAGATGTAAAAAACTTCGGACTCCCCTGTGCACTCTGCTAGGGGTCCATAATCAAAACTGACCCTGAATTCCAATGTCTCAGTTTCTCTCAAACAGCTTCACTGAATAAACACTTGGGGGAAGTAGACACAGTTATTAAGAAATATATAAATAGGCCAACTGACTTATAGAAGTGTTCCTCAATTTGGGATTTCTTGACTTATTTGATTCTGGCTGATTTGGGTCATGGGGACCCTGGCTCAGGAGTATTCTCGAAACCATGGACATTGTTTTGTTGCTAATAATTACTATTGTCTAATATGCCATGTTCTCTCAAAAGTTTTAAATGCACATGGGCAGCTATTGACCAGCTGACACATGGTCTCTGACTGGAATGACAGAAGAACAAAACGTTGTAACTATGTGTAAGAGTGTACTCTGACATGGTTTCTTGTGTATACTACACTGAGACCTGAAAAGACAATGGTAACTAAGAGTCACACTAAGACTGGTATTTTTGATCAAACCTCTTAAATGGTCAAGAGGATGATCAAAAGGGGGGACTGTTGAAATAAGTTTCTAGGTCCAAGATAAGCTCCTGTAAATGTTCTCCTTGACCAGCACACAGTACGTCTAGGCAGCCGATCTCCAAACATCAAGCCAACTATGGGCTCTACACTTATTCCCTTATTCCTTTTCACCCCAAACAAGGGGGACTCTGTGGCCCTAGTCAATAAGATATTTTTCTATTTTCCTCTTTATTCCTTATCCTATAAAACCTTTCTGCCCTCTGTCCCATTTTGCAGTTCTCCAAAATAAGACTATTTGTTTCATAAAGTGTTAAATTAAGTTTGTTTTGTATCACCTAAATTTTCCTCTCTAACCATTGTTAGTTTCTTATCTGTTCTACTTCTAGGTTTGTTTTCTTTTAGGTTTGTTTTCTTTTATTGATACTTCTAACTTTCTAGTCTCTATTCAACTCATTGAGATTAAAAGGATTCCTTCTCCGATAAAATTATTTATAAACTAGGGTTACTGGGTTCTGATTATAATGTAAATTCAGATTGAACTCTATGTCTTCAGTTATTTCTATTTTGTAAAACTTTTGTATCTCTGGTGACCATGAATTCTTTGTTGTGCAATTGTACGTTAAAGGTGGAAATGTTTGTCTCCATTTTTATGTTCAGCTGAAAGCAGTATTTTACACTAGATAAATAAGTACAATCATGTTTTCCTACTCAGATCTCTCTTAGACCTCTGGATTAGGAAAAAATGAAGATACTTCAGAGGATCAAAAAGAAATAGGCAACAAGAGGAAAATTGAATCACAGAAATATAGTAGCTATTCCTTTTTGAACCTTACAGAGTAATAGGGTTTATATAAACATAAGCTAAACGGACCATTTTATATCCCTCTGAGACTTTCTGGAAGCCAAACTCGTAAGAGTCATACTTCACTAGCAATGGCACAACATATCTTCTACCAAGTACTTAGTCAGTTTTCATAGAAAAAGGCAGTATTTTAAATGGCATCCTTAAGAGAGTAAGCCAGACCATTTATTTTCTGGAGGAAATAAATTTGGAGTGGTAAATGATGCAGGAACTTTTTTTTATTAAGTCATCCTAATTTCATAGCAGTTCTACAAACTCTGTGACCAGAATCCCCAACTTAAAAATAAAAACATCTGTTAATTGTTCCTGTATGAAATTGTTATCCTTATGTGAGGATTTTTGTGGTGCACTCAATTCCCAATGTGCCGTAATATCATAACTGGAAATAATTAGCAACATGTCTAGAAGATTTAGCTAAGAAACATGTTAATTTGGCCTGGAGATAGTTCTTTTATCTTGCACATTTATTTTCACAGATTTCTTACTGAGTTTGTCTATATGATTTTATGTCAACTGACTACTCAAAATTGCATACTATATGAACACTGCTTTTATAAAATGTTGAGAGTTGTTTTCTTTATTATTGAATTTTATGCCTCAATCTATATCAATAATTTGAACATGTCAGTATAAAGCAGCATGAGTCAGCTCACTAGTCCCTTAGCTTTTCATTCTTTTTCTTTTCACTTCATTGAGGAATAACTGACATAAAATTATGTATATTTAAAGTGTACAATGTGATAATTTGATATACATATACATTATAGAATGATCACCAAGATCAAGATAATGAACACAATCATCACTTTGCATTAGTTAATATAGGTAACTTTTGTCTATGTGTTGTGAGAATGCTTAAGATCTACTATCAGCAGCTTTCAAGTATGGTCCATGCTGTTCATTAGACCCTTAGAACTTACGTTTCTTATAACTGAAAATGTGTACCCTTTGATGTATCTCACTGTTTCCCTTTCTCCTCAGCCCCTGGTAACCACCATTCTATTCTGCTTATGTGAAATTGGCCTTTTTTTTTTTTTTATTCCACATGTAGGTGATAACATACTTTCTTTTTTATTTTGCTAGGCATAATGCCCTCCAGATACTAACAGCATACATTTGACTCTCATGGGTGGTGGTGGGGAGGGTATGGGACACCAACCTCTCCCCCCTTGCAGTGGAAAATCTGCATATAACTTTTAACTCCCCAAAAACTTAACTACAAATAGTATATTGTTGACTGGAAACCTTACTGATAACATAGACAGTTGATCAACACATATTTTGTATGTTATATGTATTATACTGTATACTTATAATGACATCAACTAGAGAACAGAAAATGTTAATAAGAATACTATAAGGGAGAGAAAATACATTTACAGTACTATACTGCATTTATAAAAAAAAAAAAAAAATCCGGGGCACCGTGGTGGCTCAATTGGTTAAACATCCAACTCTTGACTTAGGCTCAGGCCATGATCTCACGGTTTGTGAGATCAAGCCTAGGGTCAGGCTCTGAATTATTTGGGATATTCTCTCTCCCTCTCTCACCACCACTCCCCCACTTGCACATGTGCTCTCTGACTCTCCAAAAATAAATGAATAAACCTTAAAAAAAATCCACGTGTAAGTGGACCCATTCAGTTCAACCTTGTGTTGTTCAAGGATCAAGTGTAATATGTTTCATTTAATACATAAGCACACACATATATTGTATACTTAGGTATTAGAATTTTTTATTTACACACATAAACATATGTATAAGATTTATTTACTTCATGTATTTACTTTTGTCTCTGCATGCAGATCTTGAGTATACAGCAGGCTCAGTAATTTCAAATTTATCCATAATTGCTAGGGAATGAATATCTCTGATGAAATTGGTTAAAAAGTTAAAATGTATATGCTTAATGGATGACCAATATTCAAAGATTTAGAACTTGTATCATATCAAGCAAATCCTACTTTCAATTATTGACATGTTTCAGTCATAATTATGAATAGAAGTTTTTACTATGCAGTGCTACAGCTATGTTGAACAAGAAATTAGTCTGAGTTTGTGATACCTTAGAGTTTTTAAATCATTAACCTATTATTGATTTTCATTATTACTTTTAAAAGATATGTTTTAAATAAAGACAATTGACTTCTCTGAATTCTGGATGGATATAAGCTACTACCTATGTACCATATGGGTATTATTCATATATTTGTATATAGAACTGTATTGTGAGACTTTAACATATATTTCAAATAGTTTTGAGTTTTTAGAGCCTGTAGTATACACTCATCTATACATTTAATAATGCAATGTAAAATATTAAAGACATGTAAAATTATTGAGAAATAGAAATGTATTCTATCTCATATTAGATTATAAATTTAACAATACTAAAAATTATATATGTAAAGGAATTTGAGACTATATTTATATGCTAAACAGAAAAAGTGACTCTATTTTTAATATGTTTACGTTTTTAGTTTTCCATAATTATTAAAATATAAAAATTAAGTCACTTTTATGATTACAGTATTTTCACATATCTAACAAAGACAGCATACTGAATCATGCCCCATTTAAAAATAGGGCATTATAGTGGCTCCTGGGTGGCTCAGTCGGTTAAGCATCTGACTTCGACTCAGGTCATGATCTCCTGGCTCATGAATTTAAGCCCCACATTGGGCTCTGAGCTGACAGTCCAGAGCCTGTAGTCTGCCTCAGATTCTGTGTCTCCGTCTCTGCCCTCGCCACTTGTGCTCGCTCTCTCTCTCTCAAAAATAAATAAACATTAAATTTTTTTTGAAAAAAATAAATAAAAATGGGGCATTATATACATGTTTCCAATTTAATGCAAGAAGTATAAAGTATTGGGGCGCCTGGGTGGCTCAGTCGGTTAAGCGGCCAACTTCGGCTCAGGTCATGATCTCGCGGTCCGTGAGTTTGAGCCCCGCGTCGGGCTCTGTGCTGACAGCTCAGAGCCTGGAGCCTGTTTCAGATTCTGTGTCTCCTTCTCTCTGACCCTCCCCCGTTCATGCTCTGTCTCTCTCTGTCTCAAAAATAAATAAACGTTAAAAAAAAATTTAAAAAGTATAAAGTATCATTTATAAAGACAATCCCTTCAAAATATTTCATTAAGTATAGGCAGATTTTAATAAATAAGCCATGAATATATAGGGAAAAAACATAGATTAAATAATAAAAGTAGAGATTTTATAATATAGAGTGAAAGTAACAATTTTGCAAGTTGCTTCTTTATATCAAAGGGTTAGCCAAGGATTTCCTTTGATAACGAATTTTCATAAGACATCTTAATATAATGTTAACTGCATGTGATAATGCATTGATCTTTCAGGAACACAGACTAGTTATTGAGAATGCTAAAATCTCACCCTATTCTCAAAGCATATTTTGGTTCATCTCAGCCACCGTGCCCTAATATTAAATATTAAACATTCTAAGTAATTTTAGACAGAGCTCATAAAATTGTCCAGGATATTTGCAGTATGTTTTAGTTTCAGACCACAAAGAATTTGTTTTAGTGAACGAAACTCATTTCTCTGACACTATATTACATCAGTCATCAAAAATGTCAGGTTTTCTGATTTCCTTTTCTATGCAGTTATCTCATCTTATGTGTTCACCCAGTCAACCGAAATTTATAAAACATGTAATATTTATGAAACATTCTTCCTAGGAAGGCACCATGTGGACTTCTAAAATGAATGGTACCTAAGCAACTTTGTCAGAGCCTTAGTTGTTTGTATCCAAAAATTCCTTTCATTATTTATTAGTCAAAATTAATCAATTCAACTTAAGCCATTAAAAACATTTTACTTATTAATACAAAATTGCAATCTATTGAATCGATTTAACTACTTCAAATCTATTTTTTAACAACTTGTCTTAACATACTAAGATATTTTCAACAAAATTTATTCTTTGACTTGTCAAAGGTAGCTTGGACTAAATTTTTAATTCCACCTTCCTTTGCTTGAAATAATATGTATATAGCTAAATGTTCAAAAAATGTTAAGTCCAATTGGACATAGGATTATTAAACTTGATTTTCTAATTCAAAAAAATGAGCAAGGTGAGAGAATGGAACATATTCCAGAAATATCCCAAGGTCTGAAGTCCATCCAAAAGATTATACCCACATAAAAGGATGGGTTTTTGTAGCTTTCTTTGTGTCCCAACACTAAAGATTTCAAGCCACAGGAGACTTCTATTATCAGCATAGTCAAC
Source organism: Panthera uncia (assembly GCF_023721935.1). Lineage (NCBI taxonomy): Eukaryota > Metazoa > Chordata > Mammalia > Carnivora > Felidae > Panthera > Panthera uncia. The sequence continues at coordinate 40,368,268 of NW_026057576.1, forward strand.
AAATTAAGAATAGAGGCTAAACTCTTCAGGAATAAAATAGCCCCATAAGTTTAAGATACTTATGTTTATTCTGTTACAATCTACACAACATGGCATTCTTTAATTTTAATTTGCTAGCATTTTCTAATCATCTGAAAGAGAAACATGGTTCTAGAATGCTTTCATTCCATATGGCCTGTCACTAAAGGACACATGGAACAAATGCAAATGCACTTGCTACTTTAGGATACATTGTATTTTTTTCATAGCGTATTTGAGGAGCATTGAGGACCAGTACTAAACTTTACTTGTATAAATTCTCAGTATCATGAAGCAGGGTATTTCAAAAGCTTTAACAAAGTTTAATGCAAGTTTGTTAGGTTATCTGTTTAGCTAAATCAAAATTGCCAAAGTAGTGATAAAAGTCGACTGTCTCAACAAAATCAACATGATGAAATTCCTGTTTTCTCACACACCCAAGCAACTACTCCACATGAACGCATCTATTCAAGAATTTGGCTGATAGACAACCAGCTTGATAAAATAAATGGTGCCAAAAGAAATCACAAAATACATGACACTATAGAAGGAAGCTATTCTCATTTATTTAAAATATTATACTAAGTTTTTGCATATTGATCGTAATCATTGACTTGGTAAGGCATTAATATTTATTCTTAAGGAAACAGTAAATTTAATAAAATGCATTACCTGTATAAAATTACATTTCTAGTATCAAATTAAAACCTAGAGACTCCTTAAAGATTTCAATAAAACTACCCAAAGAATGAGTGCATTTAACATTCCAGAATCATTTTTAGGATGATAGAAAGATAACTTGCATGTTAAAGACCATATTGTATAACATATTCAAGGACTTACATAAATCATTCCCTGAGCTTGAATTCACCACATGGTCATGGAATGGATTCCAAAATGGCACAATGTCAGGAAAGCACTGACAATAGCACTTATTAGCATATTACTCTCCAGGATTCCCTGAAAAAATGCAAATGATGTCTGTTCTGGGTTTGGTTCTTCTTGTTGTGGCTAATGTAGATGCATACTAATAAAGGTCATGATTAAATTCCATTAAAAAGAAAGAGGCAATATAAAGAATGTGGATTTTCAAGTTAGACAAATCTGAGATGAAATCTCATTTCTACACTACTAGATCTGTGATCTCAAACAATTAACACCTGTGAGTCTCAGTTTTCACTCCTTTGTAATTGGAATAATATACTGTTTACTCAAGATGTATTAAAGAGATTACTATGTTCTTGCCAATATAGTTAATCCAGGGAATGCATCAATGAACAAGATAAAAACCCTGTCTTATGGTGGTGGAGTCAATTACATATAAAGCCAAATAAAATAATATCAGAGTTATATGGGCTGTGAAGAAAATAATGCAGAACTAAAGAGCGAAAAGGGAAGAGGGGGAGACTTTTAAAATATGGAGTCAGGAAAGATCTCTCTGAAGAAATGGCTTTTGAGCAGAGACCTAAATGATGAAAAGAGGCCATATTCTGGACAGAAAGAAGAAGCAAAAAACTCAAAGCATATAAAAAGTTTAAGTTTTGGTTTCTGCAAAGCAATTCAGGGCTGTGGTAAGTTGAGTAATGACTCCCAAAGATATGCAAGTCCTCATCCCTGCAAACTGTGAATGCTACCTGATAGGACGAAAGGGACTTTGCAGATGTGATGAAGATTCTTGAGGTGGGATAATGACCCTGGATTACCAGTAATTACCTGTGTTTTTGTAAAACAGAGGCAAAAGGAGAATTGACTCAGAGGGTGGTAGGAGATGTGAAGCCAGAGACTGGAGTGGTGCAAAGAATGGGTCACCAGTTAGGGTTGCAGGAAGCAAGAAAAGCCAAGCAAACAGATTCTCCCCCAGCATTTCCAAAAGGAACAATCCACTGACATCTTGACTATAGGTCAGCGAAACTGATTTTGAAATTTCATAGGTAACTTTGTGTTGTTTTAAGCCTCTAAGTTTATGGTAATTTGGACAGCAAGAATAGAAAAGGATACTCTGAGCACCAGATGATGGTAAATTATACCTGGGGAGTGGTGGTGACTGAGGTAGAGAAAATGCTGAGGTGCGGGTTATATTTTGAAGGTGGTGTAGACAGGACTTGCTGATAGTTAGGATTTGTGGAGTGAACACATCCAAAAACATGGAGAAACTGGGTGATTGTGCACCATTTACAAGAGATGGCTAAGCCTAAACAAAGACGGTAGGAAATGGTGGAAAGTGAATCAAGAGTTCATATCTTCTCCATGTTCTATTTTAAGCAATGGAGTTGTTTTAAATGTTAATTAATGAATGGGTAACAAAGAGATTCAGTTAAAAATAATGAACAGGGACAGTAAGGATGATAGTCCCTTTTGTCTCATGGGACAGTTAGAGGACACTATTAAAAGACAGAAAAAGGGGTGCCTGGGTGGCTCAGTTAAGCATCCAACTCTTGATTCAGCTCAGGTCATGATCTTACGGTTCGTGAGTTCAAGCCCCGCATCAGGCTCCACATTGTTACCATGGAGCCTGCTTGGGATTCTCTCTCTCCCTCCCTCTCTGCCCTTCCCCCACTCGCTCTCTCTGTCTCTCTTTCAAAATAAATAAATAAACCTTTAAAAATTAAACAAATAAAAGACAAAAACAAAAACAAAAAAAATGACTTCCCCAGAGATCACATTATCAATAATTAGTAATTAAACAATAAAACCAACCATTATTAAAAAAAAATTTACTGAATATAAAAATAGATCTCATCTCTTCTCTCTATCCAGTTTCTTAGAAGTAAAATTGCAAACATATTCACTTACTAATTAAATTCAAGCCAGTATCTTAACAACATCTGAGGAAGATACTGGCACACAGAACAGAAGAAATAACATAGAATACTAAGTTTAAAACATGAAAGTACTAATAACTAATTTATAGGGCTGATGTAGGGATAAATGAAAGCATAAATGAAAATCAGTACACCTGTAGTATATAGAGGTAAATCAAGGCACAATTTGGGACTTCAAAGTCCTATGTGGTAGTCAGTTTTATCCTAAACACAAAATAATTCCAAAATTCCTGTGATGTAACCACTTCAGGAGATAAATATAAATACAGCACTCCAAAATTAAACTAATGACAACATTACTGAAAACAGGACTAAATACTAAGTCTGCCCCTAGTTATAAAAGTGTATACTTCTTCTCCAACACATAGAAGTCTTTTAATTATGCTATTTAATCAACATTTTGAGGTAAAACCAGCAGCATCTATAAACAATACTACATACCATTAATCATCTAAGGAAATCATTGTTTTTTAAGTCTATCAGTACATGATGTTTTAGAACAGTAGGAAAAAGCTAAAATAATTAAGATGTCCATAAATCACTCATCTGTCTTAGTCAACACTAACATAGTATACTAAGGAAAAGTGACAAAGAGTGCAGGGAATCAGAGAGAAGGCATAGAATAAAAAACTTTTTTAAAGGAATTTGAATAAATTATTAAGTGTACCCTGAAGATCCACAGTGATTGTTCCTTAAATGTTCATGAAGGCCATATACAAAACAAAAAAAACAAAAAAACAAAAAACAATAAAAAAACCCAACAGGTAATATTGTCCTCAATGGTGAATAACTGAGAGCTTTCCCCCTAAGGTCAGGAACACAGACAGGAATGTCCACTTTCACCACTGTTATTCAACATAGTATTGGAAGTACTAGCCTCAGCAATCAGACAACAAAAAGAAATAAAGGGCATACAAATAGGCAAATTTTTTTGTACTAAAAATCTATAAAATACCTAGGAATAAATCTAACCAAAGAGGTAAAAGATCTATACACTGAAAACTATAGAAAGCTTATGAAGTAAATTGAAGAAGACACAAAGAAATGGAAAAACACTCCATGCTCATGGATTGAAAGAATAAATATTGTTAAAATGTCAATACTACCCAAAGCAATCCTACATATTCAATGCAATCCCTATCAAAATAACATGAGCATTCTTCACTGAGCTAGAACAAACAATCCTAAAATTTTTATGGAACCAGAAAAGACCCCATATACCCAAAGTCAGGTTGAAAAAGAAAAACAAAGATGGAGGCATCACAATTATGGACTTTAAGCTGTATTACAAAGCTGTAATCATCAAAACATATAGTATGATACTGGCACAAAAACAGATATATAGATCAATGAAACAGAATAGAGAACCCTGAAATGGACCCACAGAGATAAGGCCACCTAATCTTTGACAAAGCAAGAAAGAATATCCAATGGAAAAAGATAGTCTCTTCAGCAAATAGTATTGGGAAAACTGGACAAGGACATGCAGAAAAATGAACCTGGACCACTTTCTTACACCATATACAAAAATACACACAAAATGGATAAAAGACCTAAACATAAGCAAGACAGGAAGCCAACGAAGTCCTAGAGGAGAAAACAGGCAACAACTTCTTTGACCTCGGCTGCAACAGATTTTTACTCGACATGTCTCTGGATGCAAGAGAAACAAAAGCAAAAATGAAGTATGGGGGAGGGCACCTGAGTGACTCAGTCAGTTAAGTGTCTGACTTCAGCTCAGGTCATGGTCTCATGTCAGGCTCTGTGCTGACAGTTCAGAGCCTGGAGTCTGCTACTGATTCTGTGTATCCCTCTCTCTCTGCCCCTCCCCCACTCATGCTCTATCTCTCTCTGTCTCTCAAAAATGAATAAATGCAAAAAAAAAAATTAAATGAACTATTGGGACCTCATCAAGATAAAAAGTTTCTGCACAGTGAAGGAAACAATCAGTAAAACTAAAAGGCAACCAACAGAATGGGAGAAGATATTTGCAAACAACATATCAGATAAGGATTAGTATCCAAAATCTATAAAGAACCTATCAAACTCAACACCCCAAAAAACAAATAATCCAGGGAAGAAATGGGCAAAAGACATGAATACACACTTTTCCAAAGAAGACATCCAGATGGTTAACAGAAACATGAAAAGATGCTCCACATCACTCATCATCAGGGAAATACAAATCAAAACCACAATGAGATATCACCTTATACCTGTCAGTATGGCTAAAATTAACTCAGGCAACAATAGATGTTGACGAGGATGTGGAGAAAGAGGAACTCTTCTGCTCTGCTTGTGGGAACGCAAACTTGTGCAGCCATTCTGGAAAACAGTATGTAGTTTCCTCAAAAAATCAAAAATAGAGCTACCATATGATCCAGCAATTGCACTACTAGGTATTTATCCAAAGGATACAGGAGTGTTGATTCGAAACAGGCACTCCAATGTTTATAGCAGCACTATCAACAATAGCCAAAGTATGGAAAGAGCCCAAATGTCCATCGACTGATGAATGGATAAAGAAGATGTGGTATATATATACAATGGAATATTACTCAGCAATCAAAAAGAATGAAATCTTGCCATTTGCAACAATGTGGATGGAACTAGAGTGTATTATGCTAAGCGAAATAAGTCATTTAGAGAAAGATAAATATCATATGATTTCACTCATCTGTGGAATTTAAGAAACAAAGCCGATGAACATAGGGGAAGGGAAAGAAAACTAAGATAAAAACAGAGAGGGAGGGTGGTTTTTAAAGATAAAAACTGTTAAATACAAAGAACAAACTGAGGGTTGCTGGCAGGGTGTTGGGGGGGAGGATGGACTGAATGGGTGATAGGCATTAAGGAGGGCACTTGGGATGAGCACTGGGTGTTATATGTAAGTGATGAATCATTAAATTCTATTCCTGAAATCCTTATTCCACTATATGTTAACTAACCTATATTTTAATACAAAAAATAAATTTAAAAAGAAAAAAAATTTATTGTAAGCCATATATCAAAATAATGGTAATCATTTGAGGAGAACATACACATTTCTTTATCACTTAGGTGAGTTGAGTTAAAAAATATACCTCCTACCACAGCCACATTTGATAAGGATGTGTGTCTCCATTAGATGTTGCCAACAGCCATAAAAAGAAACTAGTAATGACATTATTAAACATGAAAGACAAGTAAAAAGCCAGAACCAAAAGGTTACACAATGTAAGATTCTATTTATGTGACATTCTAGAAAAGGCAAAACTATTGGGACAGAAAACAGATTAGAGGTTACCAAGGGATGGGATTGGGGGTGGGGTCAACAGTAAAGGGGCAGAGGGAGTTATTGGGGATGATGGACATGCTCCATATTCTGATCGTGTAACCGTATCCACTTGTTGAACACACAGCAACTGCACACTGAAAGGGATGGTTCCACCATATCAAATTAATGACTCCGTAAAGTTAACTTAAAAAAGTGAGAGAAAAAGATATCCCTTTGAAATGTTAAAAAACTATACATTCGTCCTAGAATTCTAAGTTCTAGAATTTATTTCAAAATCTCAAGTTTACAGCCCATTTTTAACTTAGCAAATCTTTATTCAAAAATCTAAAGTTTATATTAAAAAAATAACTCATTTACATTCAACCCTAAGGCTACAACATATAAAAATTATATAAAAGAAAAGGAACTTGTTCCAACTTTTTATTACTTTGGTTTTGAGTTTGTTGAGAGGAAAACAAAACAGCATGAACTGGCCAAGCGGGGTTATAAATATTACACAACCGTCATTGAAACCTTAATGTAAATAAAGCCAGAGCAAATCCTTGGAGCAAGAGACAAAATATGCAGCATGTGCTTTGCTTCTCAGTGACTAGCAGTGTAGGACCATGGATATGAAGGGAAACAAATACTGTCTGGTTAAACTAGTGATTTCATGATGGCTCAAATTCCACTTGATTTTTTAAAAGGCTAACGGCTACTTACCTGAGGCAATTTGGCTGGTTTGTCAGTGGTCATTAACACACCTTCACTATTGACTTCTCCAAAAATGAGCAGGCCACATTAAATATATTTCCATAAATAAACATCATCTCCAGGCTCTTAAAGCTAAGTCATAAATATATTCTAATTAAATATAATATGAACGGAAGATAAAATATTAATATATGTACACTCATAAATATATAACATATAATCAAAGGTATTATTTATAATTATATCACGAAAAAGCTTCAAGAGATTAAGTTCTGAGTTATAAGACATGGGTATTTAAATCAAGGTCCTATACCCTAGTTGTAGATGTCAACACAGTAAAATTAGTGGATCACTTCTCTGAAATTCAAAATGTCTAAATTTTAGATACTTTAATTGATCCACGGCCAATAAATGACTGAAGATATCTTAAATAAAGACTTGATAGGTTTTCACAATTACATAAATAACTTTGAAAAAAACTTTTTTTCTAGGAAAAAGAGAATGAGTTCAAGATGATTAGCACATATATACATTAAAGCAAGAGAATATTTTTTATTAACTTCAACTTTTCAAATTATGCCTTTCACAAACTTTGTGCCTGGGGCACAAACATCAAAGTAAAAACATTAATAGAAAACACATTAAATGGAAACAGCTGCAGCTATTACAAAAGTGAGGTCCCTTGGGTAGGTTAAAACAGAGATATGAATTTATAGCATGGTTTGTTACAAACAGAAACTAGATGGAAGAGGAATATGAGTTACATAGAGTCAGGCTCTCAATGGACGGGTGCACGCTGCAAAAGAGGAGTTCTTTGGGTGCAGTGGTATCTCTTTCTGTCATACAGATCTTTGGTGCATGCTAGGTTGTTGATCCAAAATGTGAATGATCATTTCTACTGACTGTTATGGAGCATTCTACATTTAAAAAACAAAAACAAAAAAAAACACCTTAGACCTCTTTTTGTTTCAAGCTAAAAACCTTTTTAAAATTGACAGTATAAAGTATGAGGTGTGGCTTCTGGACACCAATCTTCCGAGAGATTAAGCTGCACTAAGCAGGCGATGTTTTCCTCGCCTTTTACGTTCTAAGTTGTTACAAGAGAATTCCAAAATGATAGCAGCTGTGACGAGCATACTAATTCTTGTGCACCACTTGTGTTTGTTAACTGGCAGGAAGAAATGATCTCTGAGACGGAGAGGTAGGGATAGGGATACGGAAATAAAACCTAGATGGCACACTGGTGTCATATCAAAGCTGAGGACATTTAAACAGCAGAAAAGCCTAATCTTCAGTTGACTTCCATTTGATTTTCACAAATAGGATTTCATCTGAAGCACCAAATTAAATCTGAGACTGAGAAATGGGCCTGTATATTAAGATGCGTCCAAATTAATTGTCGTGATGAGTGGCTGGTTTTCAGCCTCAGATTTGTATGTCACTATTAGTATACTGGGGTTACAGTCCGGGGGTTGGGGGAATTTAAACATAGATTTTACCCTCTTAAGCACATGGCTCTCATCTTCTGGGACAACACTGCTAACAGATCTCTATCAGTTGAGCGATATAATGAAAACATCAGTGGAAAAAAACAAAAGCTCAAAAAGGCTACATAATTCCTTGTATGTCATCTTTATATATATAAAATTATGGGGAAATATTTCAAATACATTTGTTTTCTCTTCACACAGTTGCTTAAATGTGTTATTGGATTCAGACCAAACCACAGGAGACCACTCAATTTTCACAGAGTTAAAGGATGACAGTAACTGATCAACGACCTCAAAAAAAAAAAATTCTGTTTGCTACAATAATGGTACACAAAGGGTATAGGAGCACAGCTGGCTGAGAAGAACACAATCTAACCCAAGACACAAATCATTCTTTAAAGATTATAAATAAAAATTGTTCATGTCTGATCATATTCAAAAAGTAAAACGTATCATAAACTTAGAGCATATAAATTTTATATACAATTTAGTGTATTTAAAGGTGACTAACAACTAAAACAGAATTAGAATGATTGGATTCAATAGTATTTAAAACACCTTGCAAAAATCTAAACTCACTATAATACCATGTTTTCCCCTAAGCTTTACCTTAAATGATAAGTTCTAATTACTAATGTTTCATAGACATTTATGCAAAATCAAATCTATAGAAATAGTTTTCACATATACTGATATATGTTTATATTTAGTATGTGCCATACATGAATGAGTATATATAGATACGAGTAATGGTTATTCATTTCTCAGTCTCAATATAGGATGATCCCATTTGGTTAAATTTAGGTTATAATACCTAAATCCTTTTCCCAAATGTTTAATCAAATAAAATTAAAAATGTATTTTTTTCTCATGATTGTTATCTTATAAAACAGCTGTTATTATCAACTCAGAGATGTTTAAACATTAGCTCAAATCAGATGACTACCCAATGTTTCACTGGTCCTGGCCCCTTTCCCAAGGTCTTTAAGCCACTGGAGGATATATCAGCACTACACTAATCATGCATAGCGCTGAGTTTATTTCTAAGGCCATCAGTATCCTTCCTCTTGTCCTTAAGCTAGTTGATGGAACCAATAAGCTCTAAGTCCCTCTGGTCAAGATCTGAATGCCCTGCCTCTTCACACCATAAAAGAATGAGTTATCAAGTCTTTTTGCATCTCAAAGTGTTTCTTTTCATTCACGGTGCCCTTATTTTAAATCAAACACTTCACCAAGCAGTGTCCCAGCTTATCGATCTTTCCTTTCCCAACAATCCTACACCTTAATACTTGGTAAACTACCCCAAAGAGAGCTGTGATGCTCCTTACTGATTCCTCACAGTAACAGAGAATACGCCCATCTTATTTCTTTCTTTCTTCTTTCTAACAAAACTAAAGTGAAACCCCTCCCTGGAGCCCAGGTCTTATCTTGACCATACTAATCCTGTTGACTTTTCTCCTTCCTTTACTCATATTTTTAGAAGTATAACTTCTGCTTGTGGGCATCGTTGGAAATGCCAACTCCCCCTTAACATCCTGGCTGATCCTCTCTCCATCTCAAGGCCACGGGAATCATACTCTCATCTTCCTCTCACATTATTTTCCTTCTTGTGGCCAGCATCAAATTCTGTTTTTTGTTGTCTTTTTTTTTTTTTTTCTTTTCTTTCTTTACCTACTGTGTACCTGTCCTTCCTATTAGGGAAATACGACCACATTGAAGGTAGGCACTGTTTCTTATCTTTGTATTCCTCAAACAGCCAGGAACATTATTTTAACTGGGGTACATGTTTGATGATTTTTAATAGATGAATGAATAAATGATTGTAACATTCCTCCCTATTTCTACATATAGTTTTTAGTTTAAGTTAGCAATTTCATATAGAAAAGAGGTCACAATTGTGTAAGGGAACTGGTATCTGATAATGTTTGCAGAGTAGGCCTTTTACAGAGAACCATTTTTGTAAACTTGAAATTTGAACAAATTCTTCCTTGGTTGTGTATGAAAATAGAATAGGTGATTAGTAACAGAAATGACCTAACCATGACTAGTTTCACCTTGTATTGTTTGTTTATTTTTTTTAAATTTTTAATGTTTATTTATTTGTGAGAGAGACAGAGAGAGAGAAAGACTGAGTATGAGTGGGGGAGGGGGCAGAGAGAGAGGGAGACACAGAATCTGTAGCAGGTTCCAGGCTCTGAACTGTCAGCACAGAGCCTGACTTGGGGCTCAAAGTCACAAACTGCAAGATCATGATGAGCCTAAGTCAGATGTTTAGCCCACTGAGTCACCCAGGTGTCTCCACTTTGTCCTGTTTAAATAGCTGAAAATTAGCTAACATACTTAAGTTCAGTAAAACCACTACCAAAATATATTTTTCTATGGAAGAAAAGAATACCTATTCTACCTTGTGGTAAAGTGAAAAAAAACTCAGCTTTTACAAATCCATTCCTTTGCATTAATATGGAATTCTTTATTTCCACATAGTCTTTATGTTCTGGTATCCCCTTAACACACATTTGCCAATTCACTATCCTGAATATAATTTCTATATGCCTAATAATCTAAATGTTTATGCACTTTTGGATGCATATATATTATAAAACCATACCCAAAATTACAATTTATGGGTATTTCTAAATTTTGTAAAAGCCCAGAAGAACACTAGAATCATTGCAAACTCTAGGTGTTTGCTTTACAGGTCATTCAAAAAGTCAGTATATTGTGCTGCTTGTATAATTAGCTATTGAACACCAACCAACTGCTGTTAAGATGACAAATTCATAGCACGTTGGGGAATCTAAGAGTTAAGCTTCCTGGTGGTCTTTCAGTTAGAACACTCTTTGGAAAGAATAGAACAAAGAATCAAAATGCATAAGTCTTAAGTTAAATGCCACTAATAGTTAAACATACCTGTAAGTGAAGCTTCCCACTGTTCCATTTAACACTTTAGCAAAAGACTAATGAACTGAGGAGTACTTGGTGCTTTGCTTAATCTGGATGCTATGTTTAATAGAATGTTTAATAGAATGACCTCTTTCAAGTTATAGGAGCAACCCTCTTCAAGTCGAAATCAGAAAATATCTGTTTGGCAAGCTTACTTTTAAACTTGAAAACAATAACTTAAATAATCAGGTGCTGAACAGCGCTCCACATTTCTTACAGGAGTGTTTTGACCTGCGCCGTGTTAATTGGGCTTTGGTTCTGTCTTGAAACTGAAGTCCAAGTGCTAAGCATGGTATGTCCTGAGGACTGACTACCAAGTGTATTTAGGACACAGTTGCTAAAGACAATCGCCAGCTAGGCCCAGTTCCAATGGGAAACGATTTCCTCTGGCAGCTTTTGAAGTTTGTTTTTATAGGAAATTGCCTCTTGGAGCATATGAAGCTAATTCATGGCAGTTCCCAGAGCTCCTGCATACCCGTCTGGAGGTCCCCTGTGGACGGAGACGTCTTGTTGACATAATCGGGCTCGGCTGTTGGCAAAGCTCCAGGTGTTTGCGTGGAGCCAGTCAGATTAGGTTGAAAGCCTCTAAATCTTCCCAAGCATCCCCAGGAAGGGAATATAAAATGGTGATGGTGATGTGGCAAGACCCAGGGAACACAGCAAAGTCGTGACATTTGTATTTGGTCTGTCATTGTGATTCAATAACACAGACTTTGCTAGCGGATTCAGCAGAGGTCATGATACAAAAGTGATGGATGATCGGCAGTTCCATTCTTCCCACCGAATCTGCGTGAGATGCTGAGTTAATGTTACTCTGAGGGTTTGTTATCATGCTACGAAATTTGTTTTCCTCCTAACCATCACAGCAGATATTTTTTGCATTAGAACCCTAGCCTATGTACATTTAAATAATGATTTTAAAATCAGTGGGCATTATTTCTTTTATACAGAAATATTAGGTAACAATCTTATATTTTAAATTTGAAAGGGATTATCCTCTCCCCAGTTCATATACTTATTAACAGATTTTTAAGGACAAAAAAGCAATTTACTCAAATTATAAAAAGCAAGGAGGAAAAAAGCTTAAAATATGACCTTAGACATCTAATTGGGGATAGAAGTGGAAAATCAAAAGCACTATGAATTTGAAAAATACAAGAACCAGCATTTCTTTTTCCAGGTGTAAGAAATACTGAGGTTTGAGCAAAAAAGTAATGTTAAGTGAGTTGAAACATCAGAAACAAAGAAAACAGCAGCTGGGTACAGAATAGATAGAAACAAAAGTGACAGTACATTTAGTCACATGGAGAAACAGAGTTGAAAGAAACTGTATTTGTTTGAATTTGATATTGTTCACTGAAGGAACAGTGGGAACAGTAAGGAACCCTGAAGTTGAAAATGCAGAGCTGGTTCTCTTATACCTTTGGCCCCTATTTTTGGCTCTACATTTCTTAGGAATAAAAGAGAATGAAAATCTGATGTGGGATCTTCTTATCAATAGCCTACTTAAATTTGACGACTTTTTTATGTTATGCAAATTTTACAGATTGTCCTTTTATCTCACTCCTTTCACACTTAAATATCATTTTCATATGATTTTTTAAAAGATGTTCTTTTGTTTGGAAAGCCATCCTGGTACCTATCAAACTTCTTGACCTTCTTAGCGATTCCATTCACAGTCTCCTTTCTCTACTATGTCTTTACCTGAACCCCATACACGAAAGGACAAAAGTTAACTCTATTTTCTGTGCACCCTCAGCACTTACTTCACTAAATGGTAATTCTTGCTTATGTGTCTGTCTCATCCAAGAAAAGCTGAGCTTTTTGAGATTGGGAATACCATCCTCTCCAACCCCGCATTTTTGCTTCATTGGCATATCTATTTTCTGGCCCTTTGTGGATTGTGAGTAAACGTTTCTGAATGAACCTGTCAGTGGCTTTCCCTGTGTCTGACATTCCATTTTCTATGACTGATAGGTAAAAACCAGACTCCAGGTCAGATTGTCTTGGCTTGAATTTCGCATCCCTGATGGACTAGGTGTGTGACCTTCAACAAGTCATTTTTCTGGGCCTCAATACTTCCCCTATAAAACAGTCTACTCATAACAGCTGGCCCGAGGGGTAAATGTGTTAATGTACAAAAACTGCTCACAAAAGACTTTGGCACATACTAAGTACCCAAGCAAGCACTAGCGATTAGCATTCTCATTAATGCATGGAGCCACCTGTATGGAAACCGTGAGGATTTCCTTGGCGTGTGTACCCATGGATGGAACTGCTAGGCCACAAGAGATACCAAAATTATGAAGGTCAACTGCCCAGCTAATACTTTTGAAGTACTGTTTAGGGTACATGTTTTAATTTTTTGTCTGCCTTAATTCCAAAATCTCTCAAAAGCAAATAGCCTTTTGAGTTTCCCTTTACTTTGTATTTAACAAATGCTCACCCAGCAATTTCAGTATGTCAGGTCTTTTCCCAAATGTTTCATACATAGTAAGTCACCTAATTCTCATGAACTAACATGCTGTTGCTAGTGGCTTCATTTTATAGAGGAGGAAAGTGACGGATAGAGAACTCAACTGATCTGAACAAAATGAGGCAAAAATAAGTGGCTCCAAAGACCATGCTTAGAGAATCACTGCATTCCTCTGTCCCTCACCTAGCTGAACTCCTTTTGAACACCCTGCCATTTTTAAGCCTCTTCTGCCTCCCTTTCTTTATTTCTTGTTCTGATTCTGTTCTGCTTCCTTTTTCCAAATCAACTAGTTGGTAAGGGAACGAGGAAAACAAACTATGTAGTAGACAGAAACCTTTCTTCAATTTTTGCCCTGCTCCAAAGCCTACGAAAAATATGTCCCAAGTATTCCACGTCTCAAATTTTTATGATTCAATGACTTTGTCTAGAAATAGCAACCTTCTAAGCCATCTTTGTGTAGCTATGAGGTTTGGTAATATTTTCATCAAATAAGCTTTAAGAAAATAAAGGCAATCCCCAGGAAATAGATAAGAGTTATACCACAAGACTGCCAAACACACACCCATGGGAATTAACACCAAGAGCTTCTTCCTCTCCCATTTTAATCAGTGCCAGAAAGTGCATAGCAATTGGAAGATGGTGTGAATGAAACTGAATACTTGATTTTCACTGAACATAAAAGAAAAAATTAAACATCAAAAATTAAAATTAAAGCATAAAAAATTAAAAATGAGATTAATCCACTGTGCCAAATTTTCCAGTTTTGTACTCATTACCATTACTTCCAGGTTTCTAAATATATATTCATGTTACAGAACATATATTTCATTCCACATTATCTTTTCTCATCTTTCAGTCTTCTGTGAATCTCGACAACCTCACTAGAGTCCAACCAGAAAGCCATTTACATTTTCTCCTTTAAAGATCTTCTCTAGCTACACTTCGGCCATTTGAGATATGTAGACTAGTAAAATAAACTCAGCAGTACCATGGACTTTAAAATTTTATGTTTATAAAAGTATTTTATTTAATTTAATCTTCAAAAATATTCACATTTTTAAAAGAACACATTTTTGATGTGTTGATGATTTGGAAAAAAGTAAATTCTGAATTTATTGTAAATAAAATAAATTATTACATGTTCACAGATAACTTAAGAATAATGTAAAATTTAGCCAGGCTTTCAATAGAGAAACCTTGCTCTGATATTAATAGCTAAAATGTATTTGATAGATTTTACAACCTTTTGTTCTGCTTCATTAAAATTGAACCAATATTAACACAATTTTTCTTGCTAGCATGAAAAACTATAGTACATAAAAACCCATGTGAATGTTTGCATTTTAATATTACAATTGAAATAAAATCTATGAGTTTATAGCCATGTCTTATTACAAACATAGCTAAATATAAGTGCCATGTTTCTACTCTTTTTTTCACTTAAAAGGAAAACATGATATACTACAATTATTTAGAGCAGCTCATTTGTCTGTTCTGTTTATAATGTATGAGGCACTAATCTCTAGTAACAGACTTTTATTCAAAAGGGAGAAGTGATCACTTCAAAAATAACGTCAGCTATTTGAATAATTCAGAACAAAAAGAAAGGAACTGCAAATAAATTTTAAATTGGTGCAAGGAAACTAGCTCTTCTAATGATAATCCAATCTGTGCTTTCATAAACTGCAAAATATAATAATGAGATTTTAACCATTTTCCTTTCTAATACATTTTGTATAAACATAAGTTATTTCAAGGGAAGGGTGGTATTAAAATCATTTAAAATAATATATTATTAATTTATCAATATAGTTATGTTCAAAAATGACCTCTTATAGAAGATTCTGAAACATATGTAAAATATTGTGTAACTGGTTAGTATGCAATCATTACTTTTTAATGTATATCTAATCTGACTTTTCTTCAGATTCCTATCTCTAAATAATTATTTTGCACTGAATCTAGATATAGCAACAGAATTTTCAAGATATTAGGTGTCTAATTTCTTCACTTTATCTCCCAAATCTCTTTTTCTCCAATATCCATCCCCCCTCCCCAAACACACTCACCACCTTCTACCAATATTAAAACAGTGTCCATTCAGTCAGGCTACAGATATCTGGGCCATTTGCCACATTTTCTTTGCTTCACACTTCATGGACTCTTATGCCAATTACACATCTGAAATGTCTTCAATGTCATGGGCACTCCCCAGGTCTTCTGTTCAATTCTGGTATCTTATGTGGTTATTTAAGCAACCCTTTAACTCATCTTCCCGCCTTTACTTCTCTATCCTTAAACCCACTGGCTATAATATCATCAATAATTTTTTCAAAAATACCTCTCTGATAATATCAGTTATTCATTCAGCTTTCTGCCTCAGTTAGCTAATGAGCCCTTGCAGTCTCACTGGGGCTCAGAGGTCTGAGTTGGATTCTAAGACACTTGATTGGTACCCTAGCACAATCCTAAGTACTTGTCAATTATTTTTCCCTCTCAGCCTGGTCCTCACATTCTCAGAGATTGGCTGAGTTTCTGCTAAAAATTAAAAAGAATATTTGCAGTATGAAGTTGTTATTCATTCTATTTCCTGATTTGCCACTACCCAAATATTTTACTTCCATATTTTTCCTTCTGGATCTAACTTCATTAGATACTTACTATATTCATTACATATTTACCTAAAAAGTCTTAATTTAATGGACATTTTAATTGGATGTCCCATTCCACCTGTAGAGGATTTTCCATCCTAAGAAATGGCCAATTACCCTAGACTCTGTCCTGCTCAGTCCAGGCTCTGTCTCTCTCTATACTAGTTAAGCTACTCTGGACCTAATATATCCTCACAAAAGCCTATCAAACAATCTACAAGGCACCCAGCACTATTTTTGAATATATACTATATCCTATAATATGGAATCAATTACTCAAAAGTCCTTTATATTATATTGGAAAGATAATATTTCTTTTTATGCAAAGGGTTCTTGAATTACTTGAATTACTCTTGAATTACAGATGTAATTATAATTGAAATTAGTTGATTTGGAGATTCATTTTGCATTTGCAAGTATTTTTTTTTAAGAAATATAGTTAGCTAATTCAAATATCTCGATTTATTCGTGAACAAGACATTTTCCTATAAGGTTAATTATTTTAATAGTGGTGACCAGACTTGACAAAAGTCTATAGAAATCCCTATTATATTTGTTAAATTGTCTACATTATTCTGTGAAGCCCTTACTCTAGATACAGAATCATGTAATAAGACTAAAGAAGAATCACCACATAGCCAACAGATATTACGATTTGTTTGCAGCAACAAAGCACTTGCAAGGAGGAGAAAAATCACAGAATGTTGAGAGAATGGGACTGTGATATAAGAGTGGATCTGATTTTACTCTAGTAGGGCAGTTTTTCCATCTGCCACTTTGAGTGTTTCTGTTGTACATCTGTTGCATGACAAACATAAAATGGTTGGGTTCACTATCAGTTACAGGCTGGAACAAGTACGATTTCAATTACAACAGGAGAGCAAAACAGCTGGGAAATCCCCAAGGGGAGGTGCAAGAACCAAGGGGGTGAAGCAGGCATCACAATGGTACATTGCACACTACTAATTAGAGAGAAATGAAGTCAAGTTAAAAGAAAATATACCCCTCGATGTTCTGTTAGGTGGAGACGATTTGGGTACTGAAAACAGCACCTCAGTGGCTTGTCTCAGTCTGAATTCTCATGTAATTGTTGCCTCATGAGCAGCTTAAAAGCAAACTCTAATATAAAAATATCTTACTTTTTTTAAAGGCAACTTATTTTTAAAAATTCAATGTGATTAAATCTAGGCATTTAGATTAGATCCAAATATGTTTAAAAGACAGGGAATCTATCTTTAAGGGTAGCAAAGTGAAAAAAAATGAAGAAAATTATGATAATGAGTTTTACAATAGCCTGCAGGTCCCTAAATAAGCAATGCATAAATATAGGCACACATAAAAGTCTTCCCAACAAACATCTTAGTCTTAGGAAAAAATCAGGAGTCCTTCCACTATGTACACTGCATGAAAATTATGTGATTTGCCCCCTGTAAGCCTGTTTTTCTTATGTTTAATTAAATGAACTATAAGCAGTGCAAATTAAAACAGCATAATATGCTATTGAAAATAAATTCAGTATTTTTTTTTCTAACATAGTTATGATCTAGGAATACAGTTAAGAATTAGCCATAGGTTATAAAATGTTAGAGCTCTATAGAACAGCACATTTTTTCTATACTTTTCATAATTAACATATTTCATAACAATAATGAAAGAAAACAATAAAACTAACTTTATAACTATGCCATATTTGAATTGCCCAATCTATAACCCACCCAGTCCACTTTCTTAGGAAATTCACATATATGGATTTAGGAAAATAACAACAATAATAACAATTATTATTATTTTAATAAATATTAATGGAGACTCTCCAAGATCTACCCTGTAGCTCACACATCTCTGCTATCAACGTTGGAGGAGTGAACACAGATCTGAAGTTTTATCTGGAGTCCTCCTGAAGTAAATCTCTTTATTGTTTTATTTTTCTCACTAGAAATTTACATGGGAAGATATAAAATCATTATATTAATTCAGATAAAATATGATTAGGGGTTCATTTAGGACAGTGTGGGAAAAACACAACATTCTAAAGATAGGAATTGGGTATTAGAGAACAATTTAGGTGAGGGTTAGGAAATGGAGAGAGTAGGATAACTGGGATTCCCGGCTTAGGAAACTAAGAGTGGAGAACACTGGAGAAAAATAAGATGGGAATACTGCCATGGATTTCTCCAGGCACACAATGCCATACTTTACTAACATCAAATGTAGCTTCATTTAACTTCAGAGTTGAAAATTATCTCTTATATTAATTTGTTTCTATACAGAATTATACATAAGGTTTTTGAAAACCAGTAAATCCTCATAGAGTTACCATTATGTATGAAAGCAGTGTCAGCTATAAAATAATTCAGCAATGACCTGGGTCTTATTTTAAACATTATCTTGGAAAAAGAAAATTTATTTCCTTTACTCCTTTTCTCAATGTATGCATAGCAAATTAATTCTAATGTGATTCAAATCCCAGTTCTTTAAAGCCACATGCATTGAAGAGGGAAGAGCAATTCATGGTCTCTTCCCCTCTCCCCGCTCTTTTCTCCATTACTGTGTTCAGGCTTTGAATGAATGATGCCTTCAAAAGGAACAGTAAGCGTCTCACTGGAGCTTTGACCTACTGTAGCCCCCAAGACTATCTATACCTTATTTTCCTCAAAGTATAGAAATAGGGAAACTTAATCTCTTTTCTAAACTGAGGATGGCATAAAGCTACTTCCAATCTGAGCATAAAACAACATAGGACCAGGTTTTTATGTACATCTTTTTGGTATTACCCATTTTATTAATCCTGATGTTTGAGACCTAAGAATAAAATATCATCTGCCGATGTTTAGGTAATGAGAATGAAATATTATAATACTATTATAAGTGTTTAATAAAGGGGAAAGGTACAAATTCAATGATGGTAAAGGAGATGGTTTTCTTTTCAGATCTGGCGGTGTGGGATGTCTCCCAAACTCAAATGCATAGGAAGGAATCAGTCAGTGCTTAAAAATTAAATTCAGTAACATGCCCAGCCTCCAAGGAAACCGTAAAAGAAGGACTCTGTTTGACAGTCAACAGCAAAATTGCAGCTGCTGAGATTGTGTATGTAGCCAAGTGCCACTTCACTCTTGATCTGTGTTAAGTTGACTGAAGGAAGAAAATCAATTATTATCGGCAGTGAACTTCAGGTAGACCCGGGTTTGAGATGCCAGCTACACACAGGTGTGTGCCCTCAGCAAAGATAATTCTGACTAAGCCTTCATTAAGTAGAAGTGCTGCTTAAAATCTCACTGCTTTGAGATTTTAAGTGGTTGTGTTTTAAATGTAGACAGAGACAGATGGAAAAAACCCAAATATTATAAACCACCTAACATCACTAACAAAAATATCTGCCTGATCTAGTTGAATTTCTAGAATACCAGGTCTATTAGAGAAGCATACACAAATATACATGCACACACACACACACACACACACACACACACACTTCAATATTCTCTGTGAACACACTAGAGTCTAGACCTACCAAAATTTTAGAGACACATATAGTGGATATTTGTCATTGTTTTCAGACCAGAATCTACTTCCTTTTCTTTTGGTAATGGTATCCCAAACTTGGTATAGGGAGACGTTTTCTTCACTTTCACTTTCAGTCCCTGAGTCTGAGGGCAGGGGCAAAAACCATTTCAAATAGCACCTCTATCCCAGACACAGACACTTGTTCAGGGACAGAAGTGTGGGCCAATTTTCCTAGGTGACATAGAGAGAATACTAAATCTAATGTAGAAACACCTGGACAAGCCTGTGTGCTGATCCATGAGCCAGGCCTGTTGCTGGGGCCACAGAGAGGAGCTGTCAGTGGAGAGGCTCAGAGGAAAGGGACTGTCAGATGCAAACTAGTGCCATTTCTTGGATTTTCAATGAAGGTACAATCAAGGTACAAGTCAGTAAGTGCCCTTATAAATGCTTTTTTGTGAAAGTACCTTGCATATATGTGCATTTGTGGCTTCAAAATCCACATTTACATCAGTTATACACAATGTATTGTGCAACTAACAAACCTGACTCTAACACTCAGTGGTAGTCGACTTTCCAATGCACGTTTTCAAGAACAGATTTCTGAGACACAACTGACAAGGTGAGTAATGGGGGGAGTGAAGATCTTGGATTGCCTTATGAGAGACCTCAGTCTAGTTAATTTAGGGGAAAAAATCCACATAAATATACCTATTACTATTTAATTCTGTATTTAAGTATGGTTTCCAAATTCTTCATATCCAACATTATACACAATTTTTGTGTCTAGTTTTTTTAAAAATATTTATTTATTTTTAAGAGAGAGAGAGAGAGAGAGAGAGAGAGAGAGAGAGAAAGAGAGTATGAGCAGGGGAGGGGCAGAGAGAGAGGGAGACACAGAATCCCAAGCAGGCGCCAGGCTCTGAGCTATCAGCACAGATCCCGATGCGGGGCTTGAACCCATGAACCATGAGATTATGAACTGAGCCAAGTCAGACATTTAACCGACTGAGCCACCCAGGTGCCCCATCTAGTTTGAATCAGTAGATAAAGTATGAAACAAGTAAGAATAAAGAATGTACTCCAAATACTCTAAATGGAACAAAAGTCCCTCAAAGATCACATAACCCTACTAACATGCAAATCAAGAGTATCCATTCTGTAGGAATTCTTTGGGTAATGGAGCATACCTAAAAGTCATATTTTATATCAATGAATGTTTCTGTTATTGGAAACAGATATTTTGTCCTGCTACATATATCCATGTTTTTGAATAATAAATTTAATCCAAAAAAAGAAAGAAAAAGAAAATACCCTAAGCATTCCTTATATTTTTATTGGCTTTTATGTAATTTGTTCAAAATTTTTGATTCCAGGAAACTTATAAAAGTTAGGAGACCAAAAGCCATGGATACACTTTTGTCATAGATTTATGAAACAATTTTCCAAAAAGAAAAAAAACAAAAACTTAAGTTGCACAACTAAACGTGTACTTTAAATGTACCCTATAGCTTTGTGTTTTATTTTAATAATTAAAAAAAACAGCTATGACAATGTATAAAAGGCCAGTTTGCATTGTGTCAGTATACTTTATCATATAAATACACATTTAGGGACCTTTCAAGATACAGATTAAGCTGATAAATATGTATTTAGATACTTCTTCAAATGAATATCAGTACAATGATAGCTGATAATGCCATCCATGTATTTAGAGAATTTAAAACATGGATTATCGATGAGATGGACCATAATATTTCCTCTGGGGCCATTACAGTGAACGTGTAAACACATATAGATAATGCGGGGGCTGAGGGAAGGGAAGCAAAAATCAGCTTGTATACAAGCAGTGTATGAAAGCTTCCTGGGAGTGAAATACAGGACACTGGGTATATATTTAGAAAATGATTTGCAAAGAACTTGGGGAAAGTATCACTAAATATGTAAATACCTTTTCAATAGAAAAATTTAATTTTGTGTCCTCTGAATATAAAAGGAAATCTCCAGTGTGGGTTACTGTTGATTAATATACTCTGCTAAATAATTAAGCAGATTCCAATCTTGCTGAATGAGAGAATATATTTATGCCTTTTTTTTCACTAAGTATTAAACTTGTTTTATTACCCACCGAAAATACTAGAAATAGAAAATAATTCTATCACCTAAAGTTATGTGTTTTCTTATACTTTCTTTGTAGAAAGATGATTCATATTGATAGTCCCATGAGAGTTACATTTCTTTTCTTTTTTGTCTTCTTTTCTATTATATTTCTTTTCTTTTCCTGTTCACAAATCAAATTATTGAGCACTATGCTTGGCCAGAGTCCCCTTATATCAAATGAATTTCCATCTATGAAAAATATATGAATATTACTGACAATAAAGCAGAATTTTTAAGCAGTGAGTAAAATTATCACTTTTTTTTTGAGAGAGAGAGAGAGAGAGAGATCAGGGGAGGGGCAGAGGAAGAGAAAGAATCTTAAGCAGGATATATGCCCAGTGCAGAACCCAAAGCAGGGCTCCATCTCATGACTGTGAGATCTTGACCTGAGCTGAAATCAAGGGTCAGACACTTAACCAAGAGTCACCCAGATGCCCCACCAAAAATATTTAAAGTAGATTTTCCCTCTCCTTGACTTTCTGTGTGAATACTATAATAGTAAGAGATGCTGTGAAAAAGAAAGGGATCTTTCTATAGACATTCCAGCCATCTCTACCTCTATCCCTTATACACGTATACACACACACACACACACACACACACACACACACATACACTGCTGTTTCCTGATAAACAAGACAAATTTTTAAGAGTAGATTTCAAAATTCCAGTGAATCATTTCTCCCATTTCTCTTGAACAGATAAAGAAATAAATGTTAGAAACTACACATACAAAAATTAAAAAAAGTCTAAATGATACATTTTTCTAAATTTGATCCGTTAAAGCTATTAAGTAGTTCTTGCCTTCAGAAAAGATTTGTATTGATGTTGTCTCCAAACAAGGTTTATGTAAAATTATTTTCATATACCTAAATATTCCTTTAAAGCATTCAAGTTTTTTTTCTACAATGGAATTGATTTCATAATACATTGTTTTCTCTTTCAACTCTTATTATAGGCCTTTTTAAAGTAATTTACTATTTCATGTCTACATATTTATATAAAGTATATTTCTACTTGTAAGTATTTAACTTTATTATTCTGTGTGTGTGTATTTGTGAGTTTGTGACTATGCTTGTGTGTTTTGTTTGATTGCTCCAGCATCTCTGATGCCTTACCACCTGTGGTTTTCCAGGTACTCGAATATCTTATAAGTATTTTGGCATATCAACAAAATTTAGGGCCTAAAAAGCAAGTCATATTTGAATAAAAAGATATATGAGTTTTACCATAAAGAATTTGTTTAAGAAAGAAAGAAAGAAAGAAAGAAAGAAAGAAAGAAAGAAAGAAACTGTTATCCCCCTTTTTGGATGTATTTTAAATTGATATTAAAATCACTAAGCTTACTAAAAATAAGCTATATTTAGAATAATGGAACACTTGTAACTTTAAAACAGCTAACATACTTCTAAAATTCTGTAATTTAATTTTTCAGCTTTGCTTATGCTGAAACCTGGCAAGAGATCTGTAAGTGGCCAATCACATTTTATTACTGTCTTACATGACCAAAGGAAAAAATAAGGCCATTGTAATTTACTTGCTAGAAAATCATTAATCAAACCTTCACCCCCAAAAAGCAATAACAGCAGATCTTGGGATGTATAATTTAAATTAGCTTAATGTGGGAGTATTAATAAATGTTCATGCTCTGTCAGTAATTGCTTAATATAAACAGTACTCTACAGCTCAATCTTTTCATAAGTATGCAGTTTAGATAACTCTACATACTTTGGGGACATAATTTCTAGAATATATAAGGGGAGAGAAAATTAATTTTCTTTCATTTGTTATAAAGAGCTTATGGTAACTTCATTACCAAATATTCTTCTACTTGTGATCCCTTTAAGTTGGAAGTTCTAACACATTAGCATTTTGGGGATATTATACATCTGTAACCACTTTAATCAACTATTTAAGTAACAATAATTGGATATCTAAGGATTTAATATTACTCATTTTCTCCCATGATAATATTTTGTTTATATATTATGATTTGATCAATACTACTACCACCACTACCACTAAATAAGATAGAAGAATACAATGACATTCATTTGTTCAATTCAGTATGACAGTATACTTAATATTGGCAATGTATGCCAGTGACAGTGGTTTTATTAAAATAGAGCTTGAAGACAGCCTTCTTTAAGGCACACTGGATTTGATAAATGGTTTTGCACTTGGTTAGTATCTATGTAACTTTCCGAAAGGACCTATATGATATTTAGGGATTATATAATATATAGACAGATAGATGATGATAGAGACGACAGATAGAGATCGCAAGTCTTATCTGTCAATGCCCTTTAGGCATGAGCAGAATGGGGGAGCTGTGGTACTTTAAGGTAACAGATTCTGAGAGAGTCACGGAAGGTATATCTATCTTTAGGGGAAAGCATGTGATTGAACCCTTTGGAGGAGGCAAAGAGCTATGTAATTATGACTAGGACTCACTGCCAGCAAGAAATGAGGTAGGAAGAAATCTGGGAACATAAGGAGCCACCAGGTGATGCTGCTTTTAGCATCTGCAAGTCTTCAAGAGCTAGGGAGACAAGGGGGAACAGAAACTGCAGAGAACTGCTGCTGACCATGGTGCTGCCACATTCGCATAAACAGAAGGTCGGACCAGGCTAGGTAATGCCTGACAGCACCTGTTCTCCTGCAGTATTGAGTCACTCTTCAGGGAAGAGAGGGCCAGTCCCTCATGGCCATTTAATATCTCAGGGTCCCTCCTTCCTAGAGATAGCTATTCTTTCCATTTTACCACCTACCAAGGAAAAACAATGATTTAGTGCCACTAAAACACAGTAGTAGAAATGGAAGTGCAGAAAATGGGACTGAGTGCTCAGAATGTTAGAGTGACACCACTACAGAAACTTAGATTTTTTTTGTGACTATTTTTTGTTACTATTAGAATGCAAGTTAAAATAACAAAGTAAAGGAAGAAGACATAAACAGCAAGATATAGTTCTTTTGTCAAGGAAGTTATTTTAAATAAATTAAAAATTTCTTTAAAATCTATTCAGGCTTAACTTAAAGATAACACCTATGATTCCTTCTCTTTAAGTGAAATTATATACCAATGGTTAGCCAACATATTTGTTGGTTTTTCCATTTACAATGATTGCAAATTCTTTTGATTGTACATTGAGTTGAAACATTAGAAACTTTTAGTTCAAACAAGGGAGCCAACCTTAATAGAAAATTTTTCTGTTTGAAAATACGCCCAGCTGATCTTTCAGATATCTTATGTGGGCTCTGTGTTCTTCTCAAGTTACATCACAGTGTTAAATGCTTTGAAACAGTGTGTCTATGGACAACCAGTCTTTTCTGAACTGAAATTCGGGACCTCCTTGAGGAACTTCTGTCTCTGCCAACTTGCATGTTTTCAAAGAAATGTCGAATTAAACCAATAGAAATCTAGTTTGGGTTCTTCTAACATCTTTTGAATATGAGGCACTGTACCTACTTTCAAAGAACTTAAAAATACAAAGTGTAACAAAGAACAGGAAAGCATTTGAGAAACTCTTCTAAAAACACATGCTGCCCCTAGACAACTGTCCTTTGAAGTCTGCGACAAAAGCTCTAGTGTCTAGAAATATTTCCACCTATTAGGGAAAAAAATCTCCTCTGAATAGATTGCAAAATTTCTGACTATATCATACAGAATCACAAATCCTTTAAAACAGAAATAATAATAAATTTATTGACAACGATTCTATTCAACATGTAACAGTAAGTTTATACAATGATGGACTGGTACATTTCTTATCAAATAAATTACTTACGATGAAAAGTTATTTTAAAAGAAAAATATAATATTCAAGTGATAAGCCCATAATAAAAAATTAAAAAGTCAAATTATATGTATCTATCGGATTATCACTAGTATTTTAGGTTCTGGTGTTAGACTGAATTACACCTAATAGCCCAAACACACACAATTTTTACTAGTTGTGTGACTTTGAACAAGTTACCTCACTTCTCTAGACTTGGGAATCTTCAACTAAAATGGATCATACTAATTCTTTTCAAATTCCTAAGACCACAAAATGGGAATATATTAAGGTTCTTGTCTCAGTTTGCTTATTTTCAGCCACAAGAAAATACCATGAACTGAGTAGCTTAAAAACAGAAATTTATTTCTCATAGTCCTGCAGACTGGGAAATCCAAGATCAGGCTGCTGGCTGATGCAGGTTATGGTGAAAGCTCTCCTCCTGGCTTGCAGATGGCCATCATCTCTCTATATCTGTTACCTGGCCTTTTCAAGGCCCATGAAGGGAGAGAGAGGGAGACAGGGAGAGAGGAAGACAGGGAGAGAGGGGGACGGGGGCAGGGGTGGGAGAGAGGGAGAGAGAGAGAGAGAGGGAGAGAGAGAGAGAGATTCCTATGTACCTCTCTTCTTAAAAAAAAAAAAACACTAATCCTATTGGATTGAGGCTCTATCCTTATAACCTCACTTAACTTTAATTAAACTTCTATATAGGTCCTATCTCCAAATGCAATCACATTGGAGGTTTAGGGTAAATATATGAATTTTTTTTTGGGGGGGGAGTAAAATTCAGTCCATGACATTCAGTCCTTAATTATGAATAAACAGTAGCAATGTATGATGATGCCTATTATAATAATAATGATGATGATAATATTGCTTATCTACTAATACAGGAACAACCTTCCAGAAAGTGCCACCATATATAGGACCTGGTAGACCAAAAGTAATTAATCTTCATTTTTTTCTCTATCTTTTGACATAAGTACTGCAAGTCATGTTCCTCCAATCTTAATTTCTCTCTGAATTTTCTGCTTAAACCCAATCAAGGTAATGCATTTAATGGCCAAATTACCAGTAATGAGAGACAAGGAAAAGGTATGAACAGGAAAGGTTTATTTGCATTATTCTTCATTTTCTTCTCTTGCCCATTGTGGCTGAGAACAGTTAAGTTCTCCCAGACCAAATTCTCAACACTTCTTCCCAAAAGATGGCACCATTGTTACCAACCTCTTGCTCCTGACTGTGTACTCAAACGTTGTGTAGAGCTTTTCTCTGGGATCTCTGAAATGCTGATTCCATTTACTTTTCCATATTGGTATGAAAAGATCCTTTGGTAACCCCCTGTATGAACTTCATTTCTTTTTAAACACTAAGTCATAGGACTCAAGGTGGTCCCTTATCACCTCTATCAGAACCACCCGGGACACATTTTAAAAATGCAGATTTTTGAACTCTACTTCAGACCTATTTGATCAGACTATTTGTAGGTGAAATCCATGGATCTATATGTTTTAAAATACACGGCCCTTAGATAATCTTGATTTATGCTAAAATCTGAAAGACAAAACAATTGCAGAGGGAGAAAGAGAGGAAGGGAGAAGAAGAGAATTCTTAAAAAAGCTTATCTTTTTATTATTAACACTAAATATTTTAAGAACATCTCAATTATTTGTGAATTTTGAACTTTAGGGACAAGAATATATGTGAAAGTCTATAGAATTATCTTCTTCAGGGTAATAGGGAGATGGGAAAAAATTGATCAGAAGTAACAAATACAGATGTGAAAAAGGTAGCTTACCCATCAAAATCAGAGGGAGTAGCGGTGAAAAGAGTTACTATTTAGGTAGGAAGATGTCCT
Source organism: Panthera uncia (assembly GCF_023721935.1). Taxonomy (NCBI): domain Eukaryota; kingdom Metazoa; phylum Chordata; class Mammalia; order Carnivora; family Felidae; genus Panthera; species Panthera uncia. The sequence goes on from NW_026057576.1 coordinate 40,395,933, forward strand.
GGCTCTAAAAGGCTCCCCTGGTAGAAAGGCTGTTTAGAAGGACTAGAAATCTTTCTGGTCCCCTCATTCCTTATTCTCAACTACTTCTTTCTTCCCAAACTTCTGATCACCATCTGTTGTTTTTTCTCCTCACTCTCTCACCAGATCCAAATTTTCTAAAGTTCCCTCCAGTTCCTTTCTCAGGCTTCCAGCAATGCCTTTGAGGCGGGGGAGTCTCCATACCCTCCAGGCATCAAGTGACTATGAGTATCTAACCAACTGAACTGGGGACATATATTTTTGTCATTCTACCCAGAAACCCTTGTCCCAAGGAAATATTGTTATAAAAGGTGATTCCAAAAGTACTATTGCTATTTTTTTGCTAGTCAAGTTTCACTATGAGATAAATGGGCTTGGAGAGGTTGGTCCAGGACATTACCCACTATGTTTAAATAATGAAACCTCTCAATGACTCACAAATGAACGTTAAAAAAACACGACTCATCCATGAATAATTTTTAATGGAAATATAGAGAAAAACATGAAATTATTTATATATCCAAAAATATGAATAAGAATATGGATGCATAATGTATACAAAGAGGGAAATATTATTTTACACTTGAATAGCATGTTGAAAGGTAACAAATAAAGCCTTGAACATGAGATTCCAAGATCAAAGGAGCACTAAAATGAAACATGCTTTTCTTTTAGTCACGAATGTTGCTCTGTTGTGAACAATTGAATATTGCATCCTCAAATAATGAGAAGGACGACATAGTGGTTAAGAGTTTGTAGTCTCTAGACTCAAGCAGACTGGTTCAAATCCTGACTAGTTCAGGTCTAGCTGTGACATTGTGGCATTATTTCTTTAAGCCTTTACTTTCCTACCTGTAAAAGAGTAGTAAAGGTAAGGTGGTTAAATAAAAAATAAAGTGCTTAATTCAGAACCTGAGCTGACATTTACTCAATGAATGTTTATTATTATTATAAATCATCTCTGGACCATTGTTATCCTAGTGTAATGAAAAAAAAAACTTTTTAAACATACAGATTATTTAGGTATAGTCAATCCTCATTATTCATTGATTCAGATATTTCATATTTATGAATTTTCCTACTTGCTGAAACTTATTTGCTATCTCAAAGTCTAATCACAGTACTTTTGCGGTCACTTTGGACATGCCCAGAGATTAAAAAATGTGAGTTGCCCAACACACATATTCCCAGCTGAAGTCAAAGTGTAAGCACTCTGACTTCCTGTTTCAGCACTCATTTTGTAAACAAGCATTTTTTTTCCCGCAGTCTATTTAGAGCCATGTTTTTTTGTGTATCTGTGCTTTCTGTTGTTGATTTTGCTGTTTAAAATGGACTCCAAGTATAGTGATAAAGTGCTGCCTAGTGTTCCTAAGCACAAAAGGGCTGTGATGTGCTTTCCAGAGGAAATATGTATGTTAGATAAGCTTTGTTCAAGCATGAGTTACAGCGCTGTTGGTCACAAGTTCAATATTAATGAATCAAAAATATGTATTGCATAAGATGTCTTTAAATAGGAGCACATATACGACACAGTTATGTACTGATAATATATTAAAATGTTGTGACCAGAACCTCGTAGAGGCTATCTAGCCCTGTGTTTGCCCCAGGAGTAATGGTTCGGTATTCACAAATTCAGTGTTTGAGGCAACTTTATAGACTATGTAAGTACTGCGAATAATAAGAACCCAGATGTATTTCTTTCTAAATGGAAGTATAAATACGGAGATTGAACATTTACTCACCACTAAATTCCTTTCTTCTACTTAACAGGTGACAAAGTATGAGTTAATTACAAAAGAAGTAAGAGTGGATTTGGTGTTATGCTACTAATGCTCATGAAAATATGACTAGTCTGTGTCCTGGGCTGATGTCCTTCTCATTTTATTATTTTTTCATAGCAGTAGTGTGGACTTAGTCCATGAGAGAAAAGCCACTTCTCTCATTTACCAAAAAAAAAAAAAAAAAAAAACCCAAAAAACAAAAAACAAAAAAAGATAATGTGATAAGGTGGGCAATCAGCTCTAACATACAGACCTTTGCCTTAAAACTAGTATTTCAGAAATGAATCGGGGCGCCTGGGTGGCTCAGTCTGTTAAGAGTCCGACTCATGATTTTGGCTCAGGTCATGATCTCACAGTCATGAGATTGAGCACTGCATCCGGCTCCGTGCTTCTCATGGAGCCTGCTTGGGATTCTTTCCCCCCCCCCCCCCACCCCCGTCCCCTCTGTGCTCGCATGCACGTGTGCTCACCCTCTCTCTTTCTCTCAAAATAAATAAACATTAAAAAATAAATGAATAATGGATCAGGATTGCCATGTTGTAACAATGTCTTGATTGATTGTTTCCTTAATATGTGCTAAGTGCTGACAAAGTACAAATGTCCTAATCTTCTGAGATGGGACCCACTGTTATTAGAAAACAATTATGGTTTTGGGGCATTTATTCATTTCCTGATTTTGCTAGACTTTTTTCTTAAAAAAATATAAACAACTTTTCAACTGTCCAAGGACTAAACTAATAGCTACTATTTATTGAGCTATTACACCAGAAACTATGTCAAACAGGATATATACATTTTTTCATGGCAACTCTATGAATTAGGTGTTATTATTACTGTTACCGTGCCAGCTTACTGACAAAACTAAATCAAACCAAAACAAAAAAACAAAACCTAGAAAAAGTTAAGTAACTTGTGCAAGGCAAGTGTGTGAATGGTTAAGCAGTAATTCAAACCCTTAATGTATTTGTCTACTGTTCCTTCTGTTCTCTTCACTGAGAATGCAATTTTATGTGTACTTATATATGTATGAACATAAATATATATGCACTTATCTACTTGAGCAAAAGTGAGACATATATTATCATGGATAAGATCTATTGAAAGAGTGAAACATTAAGAATTCTGTAAGTTACTCTAAAAATAAAATAAAGAGATGAAATCATAAATCTCAAAACAGTGATAATAATGGTTCACAGTTTCTTTCTACAGAGAGATAAATGAGAAAAGGTGGGTCATTTGAATGCATGATAGATATGGGTTTTTGGCTTCATAAATGTTGTTTTACTTTCAAATATAAGAATAAAGGATTTTCTTATTTTAGTCCTTTCCACAATAAGAAAGAATTTACTAACTTCAGTAACATGTATAGACACATAAAATGTGATACTATTCTGCTACTTGCTAGCACACTGTAGCAGGTTTGACAGATGATAGATTAGCTTAAACTAAATGTTTATCACCATTTTAGAGATTATAAAAGAATAGTAAAATACACTGCACATCAAGAGAAATGGGAGAAAGTCGGAGATAATCTCTTTTTAATTTATGAGAGCTCAACTGCATTTAAGACATCTAGTGTTAGACCATAAATGTGAAAGACTAGTAATTAGTTTCTCTGATCACCTGAAAATAGGTTATCAACCACAATAAATAACTTATTTTTAAAATAATAGTTTTATGCCTGGAAAGTATTTTCTGAAACCTGTAGCAACAATGGTAGAAAGATAATTTTTTCCCTGTGTGTGTGTGTGTGTGTGTGTGCACGCACGCGTATTTGTGGGGTTTTTTTGTTTGTTTGTTTCGGTTTGACTTGTTTTTCAAGATATTATGCAGACTATCTCATTGTACTCCCTCCAGAACATCATGAATCCCTCTTAAAGTTTTCATTACAGGTCTCTCAATCCCATCCCTTTGATTCAGGACAACTACCATAGGAACCCAAATTAGTAAGTGATGAAAGTCGGAGATGAGATTATGGGAATAGAATGTCCACCATAAATATGGATATTCAGTAAACATCCTAACATACATATCAGTAATGTTCATGCCAAAAGTGTGATACTCATCACCTGCTCTCTATACTTCTGTATTCCCTCCAAAAAGGTATCTCTACAATCACAATTTTCCCTAAAAACCAAATGCATTCACTCTTACCTTGGTGAGGGAGGGATTTACCTTGGAGTGGAGGGGCATGTACCTTTGAAGATTTATTGCTTTTTCATAAAAAAATCTAATAAGGCCTTTCCTTTTAAAAAGTTCATATAATCGAATATAAAGAATTTATAGCAGTCCCTATATAACATTCAATCTCTTAAATTTTCTATCTTTTCCTTTTAACATAATTCCATAGTATTTAGTCTTTAATTTTTTAACTTTACTATTTTTCAAGAATTTAATCATGCCAATTAATTTCATCTAGCAGAGATGCTAAATTCTCCACATCTGTCTTAAATTCTGAGCTCTCAGAGTGTTAACAATATTTTATAGCAAAGTCTTTGAAGAGGTCAGAGGGTATTAGGAGTCTTGTGCTTTACCATGAATTCAATCTATGTTTGACTTTTGAAGTTCAAATGCCTTTTTTTGCTTTGGGGCAAATGAGTATTATTCCACTGGTACATTTGGCTTACTGAAATCCTTTAGAAAATAAATGAGCAGTCAAGATGTGTTTGTTTGTTTGTTAGTTTGATTGATTAGCAATAGATGTTTAAGGAGGTGGGAGTAGAAGAGATGAGGGAAAAGGATGTTAAGTGACCAGAAAGCAGTCTGTGAAAGAGCACCTGATCTACCTGTACACTATAGAAAACTGTACTGTTAAAAGCAGCAATACTGGAGGTAACTAAGGAATAAATACAGACCTTTATTCATATTGCTTTGCTTATACCCTAATACAAAACAGAGATTGTGCATCAGAAGTTTAAACACATTTTTTTCTTCATTTTGGTATGTTCATTTCTCCTTTTGCTTCTCCTTCTATTCCTCCTTCTACATTTACTTACACCCAACCAATTCCAACTAGATAAGTGATTTCAGATTATATATTATTATTTGATAGGGAGAATAAATATAGCAACTATTAAAGCTTGATAGATCATTTTCTCTTGTGGTTATATCTTTGGAAATACCCACACACTGAAGGCAGAGCAAGTACCCCTCCAAACTCATACACCTATGGATAATATCTGTCTTGACCATAGCAATAGTCTTAGAACCTCAAACTGCTTGTGCAAGGGAAAAACAGGCCCTCAGCAGAAAATGCGCTTCTCCTTTATTTTGTGCCTAATAACCCAAGAGGCTTCACTCTATCAAAGTCCTGGAATGACTACAATGTGTGGGATCTTTTTTTCAATTCAGTTAATTAATTCTTTAAAATAATATCTTGACTAGGAAAATAGTACAATTAAATTATTAAAGCCACCCTGACTTACTGTAAAGTTTAAATATGGTAAATTTATTCATTTTTCACTTGATTTGTTTTCTCTTTTGGTTCTTAGAGGAGACTCTATTTGAGAGGGTAGTCTGTTAATTGATCGGCTCCATTAACCTGAACAAATGATACAACAGTTACTTTCAAACACTTGCTAGAGTGATTTTTTTTTCTAGAAATCAAGTTTGATCCTAATAAAATATGCTGAAAATATTTCATTGTATTGCTTTGTTACAGGTAAAAGGTGTGCATTTTTTAGTATGACATGAAAGTGGCATATGGCTTATGTTCTTGATAAGCCATTATGTTTCCAAATCCGTCTTTTACCATGTCCACACACAATAGTCCTGCCATACTGATTTATTCAGATTCAGATTAAGTCCACAGCTGCTAATGTATACTTTTCCCTCCATCTGGAATTCGCTTCCTTCTTTTTTTTTTTTTTTTTTTTTTGGCCTGACTCCTATATTTTAAGAATCAGTTCAAATTTCAACACACTTCTGAAGTTTTCTCTGCCCTGCCACTTAAGGATTACCAATCTCCACAGGACAGAGTTTGCATGTTTTTCTGGATGTTCTCAGAGCTCTCTGTTGTCTTCCATTTTAATAATTCTCATATGCTCTAATGGTTTGTTTATGTGTCTGCCTCCTTGATTAGGTAACAACTCCTCACACCTCCATCGATTCTTCCTTCACAGTGTTTAGGAGAATGTCTGGCTCAGACTAGACACTAGAGACTTGATGCCTCATAAAGCCCCTCCCATTCTCTCTCCTACTTCCTCTGATATCAATTGTATTATGTCTACATATTCATTGCACAGTTTTATTCAATATTTTATAGCAATTAATGGTGAAAGCGAGCTTCGGGGAGTCTACTAGTCAGTGCTCTGAATATCAGATATTTGGAAAGATCTTTTCAAAACAAAAGCATTTGTGTATGGCTTTATCCATATCACCTTCCTGAATATGTGACCATATCAAATCATGATTTTTAGAAAGAACAACCAATGGCTATTTGGCTAGCTTATGCATTTAAAAGGAGAAATTACAAATAAAACTTTTCTTTATCCAAATTACTAAATAGATATCCGTACTTCAAATACATTTCATTTTTCAGAAAACTTTCTATTTGTTGCCTAACTTTCTATTTGTTCTCTGAGTTCCCTAACTCAGAGCTCTATTTCACCAATATTAACATTTCCTTTTTCGTGTAAATAGGAACTCTGATTCATTGTTCTTTTGTTGGCATTTCTTCATATTAATTTCTGTTAGTATCTGCATTTGAATGAAAAGATCCTTTGTAGGGCCGACATTTAACCAACACGTCAGCTTAAATTGCAGTTAAAGGATAAAGTTTAGATGAAGTAGATTAGCTTTATGAAATATCTCATAAAAATCATCTTTAAGTTTTATAGTCAGTCTTTAAATGCTCTCAAGAACAGAAAGCCTGAATGTTTCCAGGCACAAAAATCATTTGTGTGCAATTTTACAGAAGAAATTTGGTGATTAAACTGATATGTAATACTGCTTCTGGTGAAATAATATAAAGAAATCAAATAAAGTAATTTCTTCTTGTGTTAATTACTAACCTGATTGTGAAGACATTTCTAAAACAGAAATTTTAAAATTATTTTAAGAAAATACAGCATAAGGATAACTATATAGTCTTAGAAAAAACTATGTGGAGCAATACACTCTGGTGTAACTGCCAAATAATTGCTGATTGCTTTGTAAACCTTTGACTTTATGGAAATGCAATTCTACTAATAAAATGTGTCGCTTTGTTATAACTTAAAGGTGTACAAGGTCATATGAATGTAATGAATTTTTAAATTTAAAAAATTTACAAACATCTACAGCATAGTTTTATTATGGCCTGATGTATTTTAGGTCCTCAGTCTATTTCAGTGCAAGATAGGTTGGATTGCAAAGAAGTATATATGGCAATCAAGAGTTGGCCAATCAGTTAATGCTATACAAATGACAAATCAAGGTTTCTCAGAGTAAAGAATTTCCATTGCCTAACAGTGTCAATGTCTAGACCATTCTAACAATATATGTCCTAAGTGGCATCTATTCTTTTTCTCTGTTCAACAATTTATTTTTGTTTCTTTTTAAATTTAAATTCAAGTTAGTTAACATATAGTGTAGTATTGGTTTTAGGAGTAGAATTTAGTGATTCATCACTTACATATTATACCCAGCGCTCATCCCAACAAGTGCCCTCCTTAATGCCCCTCACCCATTTAAGCCATCACCCCCTCACCTCTCCTCCAGCAACCCTCAGTTTGTTCTCTGTAATTAAGAGTCTCTTATGGTTTGCCTCCTTTTCTGTTTTTATCTTATTTGTCCTTCCCTTCCCCTATGTCCATCTGTTTTGTTTCTTAAATTCCACACGTGAGTGAAATCATATATCTGTCTTTCTCTGACTGACTTATTTCACTTGGCATAATACACTCTAGTTCCACCCACGTTGTCGCAAATGGCAAGATTTCATCTTTTTGATTGCCAAGTAATATTGCATTGTAGGTACATACCACACCTTCTTTACCCGTTCATCAGTCAATGGGCATTTGGGCTCTTTCCATAATTTGGCTACTGTAGATAATGCTGCTATAAACATTAGGGGTACATGTGCCCCCTTTGAATCAGAATTTTTCTATTCTTTAGATAAATACGTAGCAGTGCAATTGCTGGGTCATAGAGTAGTTCTATTTTTAATTTTTTGAGGAACCTCCATACTGTTTTCCAGAGTGACTGCACCGGTTTGCATTCCCCCCAACAGTGGCATCTGTTTTGGGCATAGGACCAAAAAGGAGAATCTTTTCACTCCTGACTTACACGAAAGAAGCCAGTGTTTGTAAGACCTCAATATATCAAATGTTATATGAGCATTAGCAGCAACCTGCGGAGCAATGCCACGTCAGCACCTTGTTGGGCTAGGGAAGGCTTGCTGCCTTTGGCCCAGGGTCCAGCTAGCAGGCAAGCAGAGCTGACACCAGTCTCTACTCAAGTTTGGCAGAAAACCAACATGAGGCAGTGTGGGAAGATCCTGTCAGTGCTACTGGATCTGAAAAGACACAGAAAAATTCACATTCCAAAGCTGTCGGCTTGCAAGCTTTGAGCAGAAAGAAAGCCTCACTTTAAGAATGTAAACAAGGACGGTGAAGGTCTTGCTATCTAAAGATATAAGCATGCGAGAAGCCCTCTGGCAGCTTGAACGTGGTGAGGCAGTGGCAAACCCCATACCCCGTTGTGAGAATAAGCCTACCTCGGAGACTCCTGGCACTGTCTTCTTCCTACGAAGTACTTTCCCTGTGATTGCAATGGCAGATTCTTCAAAAGAGTAAAACAGAGGCCTGTCGCTTTAGAAGCAACGGCAGTCTCTCTGAAAGAATCAGTTTGGCATTTCCAGGGGAAAGGTCATCTCTTTACACCTCTGAAGAGGATATAGATAACAATAATAGAAAGAATATCAGGCATGAAAAGCTACATTTTCCTAGACCCCTAAAGGAAATCATGACACAGCTGCAAAGCTGGTACTAGGAGCCAATGCACTAATTTATCCCACTTCAGTGCATCGACTTTCCTCTTCTGTGAACTGGCATCCCAGCTGGGAAAAGAAATATTTACTGAGACTTGCTGAATTTTATTTACAGATCTAGCGGACTCCTTCTAAGTTTCAAAGAAGAGATACCTCTAGTGTTGGTGAGATATGGGGCGGTGTGAAAATCACCCAAACGTACTTGAAAGATAGCACTCTCGTGACCTAAAGGGTAATATCGAGTTAAGTGTGGCACTTTGTGTTCATCCAGCATAAATATCAGTGCCAAAGCAATCACATGGAGGGCCCTTGGGAGACTGGGGTGATAAATCAGAACTTGGAAGGAAGCTTCCAAAATTACCCTGATTGCAGTGCCCTAGGAACAACTGATTGAGGCCTCTATTAGAAACTTTTCCCTATTAGAAAATAAAGAAATATTTTGTCACACGTTATCTAAAAGATCTGCATTGTTACAGACATTCCTATTCAATTATTTATATATCCTCTTTCTGGTAAATCTCATCTGATTCTTTCTCCTTTCTAAATGTCACGAGTTTCACTCTCCCATTGGCACTGATGTTAACATTTGAAGGGGGGAAAGGTTGTACTTAAGTTTAATAGATTTCATATTTAATAATGTAGTCAATAAAGTCTGCCCACTTAATCAGTCAAAGGCTATTCCATTCTGGACACTAAATGCCTCCAGTGAGCCATGCTGTTTCCATTACATACAATTCACCCATTATTCTCAGCTCTTAAAAAAATATTTTAATATTTCCAGAGCTTTACTTATCTATAAATAAATAAAATGGCATTGCTTTTATATAAATGAAATAGTGCTGATATTATACGTTATCATTAACAAAATCACAGATCAAGGAAAGAAACTTAAATCTATATGGGATTTGAAGAATTTACAGCACTTGTGAGAAGCAATCCTTGTAAACTTTTATAACCTTTCCTTTATTGCAACAAAGATTCTTTGCTTGACCAAACTTAAGTCAGGCTCTTGAACCTTCCTCTAGGTTCGTCTGTGCACTTTCTTGCAAATCCAAGTTATCCGATCACTCTGAATATCTGATCAGTTTCCTCATCCTCCACCATCCCTAGGTGACATCTGATCACCCTGGCCTGTCTTCAGTAATAACCCTGTTAGGTTGCTTTAGCCAGAACCCCAATTAACCTCTGATGTTTTCTCCTAGTAGTCTTCCAACCACTGACCCTCCCACCCTACTCCTTGGTTATAAATTCCCACCTGCCCAAGCCATATTCAGAGTTGAGTCCAATCTCTCTCTCCCATTATAAATGCCATTGCACTGGTCCCTATACCTATTGCGATGCTCCTGAATAAAAGTCTGCCTTAACATCTTTAACAAGTATCATTGATTTTTTTAACAATTGCAACTTCCCATTTTATAAAAGGAGGGCTGTAAAAGTGAAAACAAAAGATTCCATAACCAGCCATACACTCTAACATTTTCATCTATTATTTGTTTTGCATTCAACTTTACAGCAATATACCACCATTAGTCATAGTAATATTACTCTAAGTGGTATTAGCAGTATTGCTCTATTGCCTTTATATTAGCTTTGTAGCCATTTAAATAATATGTTCTCAAACCTCAATTACTAATACCTAGCAATCTTTAGAGAAAGGGACAGTGTATGTCTAAGCATTTTTTTTTCCATATCTTGTAGGTGTTCTATTAACTTAAAAGGTAGTGAATGCAAAAAAGAATCACTTGGAAAAAACTTTGATTTTAAGCCAGGAAAAAACCTATTCAGTGATATGTGTTTCTGGAGAGTAGGTGGAGGCTTGTAAGTTGTACTAAGTCTAGTGATTTTGAGAATAAAAATCCTTTGCTGTTAACTTTTTCTGTTCCAGAGAAACAAAGGGCTTAAATCCCCTACATCATACTCTGTCCTGGTACTCCCATATCCTTCTGCTGTACAGACAGCCTGCACCCAAATGGCTGCTAAGTGCAGATCTTTGACTCAGAGTTAATATTGACAGGTGTCTTTAGCTATTGCTAGTGTTTATTTTGCACTGTGAAGGAAATTAGTTGTTTACTCTTTTCATTATCTGTTTTAAACTATCTGACATGTAAATTGTTAAGGAAATGAAGCCCACTTTTGTTTCCCTAGTTCATGAAGTTTTAGTTGAGGGTTTTCCTTCTCAAAGCATCTCTTAATGGGATTTAAAAAATTATTAATGTTTATTTATTTTTGAGAGAGAGAGAGCGCGCGCGCGCGCGCGCGCGCGCGCAAGTGGGGGAGGGGCAGTGAGAGAGGGAGACACAGAATCCAAAGCAAGCTCCAGGCTCTGAGCTGTCAGCACAGAGCCTGATGCAGGGCTCAAACCCACAAACCGCGAGACCATGGCTGGAGCTGAAGTCGGACACTGAATCGACTGAGCCATGCAGGCGTCCCTCAAAATATCTCTTAAAATAATACTCCAGATTGTGTGGATTCATTTGCATGCAGGATATCCTCCCTGCCTATATAGCCTTCATTGCATTTGTCACTCTCCATTATAATGATCTACCCATACTTCTTCCAAACTACTCTGTAAGTCCCTTAAACCCAGTAATTTTTAACATAAAGAGATGGAATCATTTGCCCACAAAAATTATTACTATATCATATGACATGAGCAATCTAGATTCACGAAATGAGCACATTTCCCTCAAGAAAGAATCCCCTGTGACTTGCATCATTGCTGTGTCCAAGGTTTTCAACTAATATGTATTCGCAACTCACTATTTTGTCATCCTCCAGCACACCCTAGTAAGAAAATGGTGGCAAGCAAGAACGTTTTGAGAACGAATTATGAAATAAAAGCTAAACAGTGAGAAAATTAATGGTCTACTTTTAGACATTTGGGAAGATGTAACTTTCCAAAACTGACAGTTTTTAGCAGCTCACCACAAGTAAAAAATCCTTACCTCTGCAATAGTTTATCTGTAACAGGGGAAAGTTGAAAGTCACATTTTCAAAGTCATAACATCCTATTGCTTTAAAAGTAGTTGATATCACTCAAACATGTAAATATTCCTACTCAGAGGTTAATTTAGTTGTCTCATAGGGCTGGAATAAGGTTTAAAAAAAAACAAAAAGCAAAGCAAAAAACAAGGTCTGAAAACAGACTGCTTAGATTCCAATTCTGCCTCTGTCCTCTCTGGTCATATAATCCTTAGAAAAGTTACTTGCGTCTGGGTGGCTCAGTTGGTTAAGCGTCTGACTTCAGCTTAGGTCCTGATCGCACAGTTCGTGGGTCTGAGCCCCACATTGGCCTCTGTGCCGACAGATTGAAGCCTGGGGCCTGCTTTGAATTCTGTGTCTCCTTCTCTCTCTGTGTCCCTCCCCGATCGCACTTTGTTTCTCTCTCAAAAATAAATAAGCATTGAAAAAAAAATTTAAAGAAAAATTACTTAACTTTTCTAGGCTTCAGTTTGCTCATCTGTTAGATAGTGGCAAAATAATAACCATGTGAGAATTTGGCTTTGAGCATTAATTGAGATAATGAAGGGAAAAAACACTTAGCATACTGACTAGCAAATAATAAATGATCATTGGGACAAATCCTAGGAAATCAATTTTCTGAATTTTGGTTTTCCAAAACAAAACATATGACTAAGCACATTCTGAAACTGACTTATTGGAATAATATCTAATAATAATAATAACAATAAAGCCACTGTATGAACTATGTGACATAGACAATTTCCAGGGAGCCTAATCACTATAGGATATTATAGAAAATTATAATACAAAAAGTGCTTTACAGTATTATAGGAAATTATAGTGCAGACATTCTGCATTTTTATTTCTCATTTTCATGGTAACAGTGGAAACATTTCCAACATTCTTTGGTCATTGAGCCACCAATTTTCGAGCCTAACTCAGTGCACCTTCCTCCCTCAGAAAGCAGGACTAGAAAGAAAAACAGATATTAGGTGCTTTGAAACAAGATCAACTTAGGTCCGAATTCTATGTAGTTTTCTTCTTTTGTTGTCATAGTTGAAGCCACTTCATAAAAAAAGTGATTATAAATTATTTACTATCAATATCTCATCATATCACTACCAAAGCACACTTAAGATATTTCTTTAATTTATATTTAACTCTATCCAAAATTGGTGAGCAAACTGTTTGACTCTAGAGCCAACCCTGCATATTCTTTCCTGCCTACAAAATTTCTCATGCAATGCTCTCTCTCCCAATAATCAGTAGGCCCCCTTTAGTATTTTGCAGGTGGCTGGCCTGCACTGCCTGTTTGTTTGTGTTTCAGAAGTTAAACTGTGAGCATTAATCAGATCTGAGAGTGTTTTATTTTGCGTGTTGTTTTAAAAATGCAAATACACTTGAAAGCGGCCCAATTGCTTGGAAAGTACCAAAAAAGAACAGTTACTGAACAAAAGTGCTAAGGAAGAAACCCAACACATGTTCTCAATCACTTTGTCATGGTGGAAAGTTGGAAAAAGGACAAGAGGTGCAGAACAGGAACAAATACAAGATTTTAAAAGCAAATCTTTCCTTCAGATTGAGTTTTGCAAATATGTTAAAAATTGAAAGTATGTATCACTAAAACAGAACTTTAACACATTTTTTATCCCTTTACTTTTATTCTTTTCCTAAAAATATATTGTCTAAATAGTTTCAGATCATGGTAAAGGATTTTAGGGTCAATTTTTAAGTATAATTAAAATAATTTATCCTTAAGCAAGTTACAGGCACATTATGATCCCTGTGCTTATTATCCTCATTAATGATCACTTCAGGTGGATGGGTGCATTTGCCTCACAAAAGAATACTAATAATATATTAATAGAGCATTCAATTCCAGAATGATGTAGCCTTTATTTCTGTATGTAGTCAATTTTTTTTTCTTTACAATTTTAACCATTTCCTTATGTGCTGTTACAAATTGCTGTGATTTATATTACCAAAAGGACTCAATGGTTTTGAGTGATTAGAACCTATTGGAAAAAAATGATGTGTTTTGGTCTTTATTAGCTTTTATTTTACAGGGGCAGCTTTAATTCTTTGACTTTTTCATAAGTCAGAAGCATCAGTCAATATAGAGTAGATCATTTTCAGTGGGTCTCTGCTAAGACACGCCACAAAGTATTTTCCCTATCACTTAGGGATGCCTGATGAACATAACATAGGATGAGTTAGGAGCATCCATTTCTTTTTCAAAATGCTATTATTATAAAGGCTCTCCAGTGTGGTAGACATTATTTTCATATTATGTTTCTTCCAAGTTACTTCTAAACTCTTGAAATACAGCAACTGTATCTGGAAGTCACATGTAGCAATGTCAACTGGTTGAGTTTTAAAAAGCTATATTTTTTTAAAATGTATACCTTATCTGTTGTCAAACAATCATTTGAACCAGAAATTTATATGGTCTAATGAAGAATTAAAGATTATCGCTAAGTTGTATGGTTTCAAATTCATGCATTTAGTACAAATTTTCACTTAAAAGTGGGTCTTTACTGGGGCGCCTGGGTGGCTCAATCCATTATATGCCTGACTTCAGCTCAGGTCATGATCTCATAGTTCGTGGGTTGGATCCCCATGTCAGGCTCTGTGCTGACAGCTCAGAGCCTGGAGCCTGCTTTGTATTCTGTGTCTCCCTCTCTCTCTGCCCCTCCCCTGATC